>NW_007159227.1:0-714 GCF_000164805.1 Carlito syrichta | reverse complement strand
GCAAGTCGACTGATTAGCCGACTTTAACTAGTCGTCCGGCATGTGAGATGACTGGTCCGCTGTATTTAGTCAGCTGTCGAGTGAACCAACTGGTCAGACTCAACTAGTCAACTGGTTTTGAGCCAACCTGCGAGCCAACTTAACTAGTTGGCTGGCGAGTGAGCCAACGCGAGAGCTGCCTTAACTATTCGGCTGGTAAGTGAGCTGACCTATAAGCTGACTTAACTAGTCGACTGCTGAGCAAGCCAACTAGTTTGCTGACCTTTTGGCCTGTGATTGAGTCGACAAGTTAGTTGACCTGTTTTGCTGCCGAGCAGGCTTACTAGCTTGCTGACCAGTTGGCAGGGGAACGAGCTGAATATTTAGCTGACCTGATGGAAAGTGAGCGAACCTACTAGTTAGATGACCAGCTAGCTGAGTTGCTAGCTGACTAGTTAGCCAAGGAACTAGGTGGTTTGCTAGCTGTCTTAACTACCTAGCTGAATAGCTAGCTGGCTATCTAGCTGACATAACTAGCTAGCAAACAAGCTATCTAGCTGTCTAGCATGCAGACTTAACCAGCTTGATAACTGGCTGTTAGCTGGCTAGCTGACTTAATTATCTAGCGGAATAGCTAGCTGACTAGCTAACTGATTTAACTAGCTATTTGACAAGCAGCCTTACTACCTAGCTGATTTCACTAGCTAGCTGAATAGCTAGCTGACTTTCTAGCTG
>NW_007159226.1:0-649 GCF_000164805.1 Carlito syrichta | reverse complement strand
CCCACCCAGCTCCCCGCCGCCAAGGGCAGGGCCACTGTTGCCCTCCACAGCCCCGTGGCAGCCCCAAGCCTCACACAGCGCCTGGCAGTCCCTCCTGTCAAGGCCAAGTCATGTCGCCTGAGCCCTTGGCTCAAAACCCCACAGAGGCTGCTCCTCAGCCTTCAGCTCTTTTCCATCCTCCCCCCGAGGCCTCCTGTGCTCTGGCCTCCCTTCCCGCCTCTCCCAGATCTGTGCTCTGGTCTCCCTTCTCCTCCTCTCCAGGCCTCCTGTGTGCTGACCTCCCTTCTCCTCCTCCTCTTTAAGTTTCATCTCCCACCCTCTCCCCTTTTCCTAACTCCTCGCTCACCATGCTCCACCCTCAGGTGGAGGCAGCAGGGGCCTGCAGTCCCTGTGTGGACCTTTGGGCTCATCTCTCTTTCCTCTGGCCGCTCCCCATCCTGCCGGGTCAGAACTTCACTGGTCATGCATCTGGAAAAGTCCCGCTCACTCTGGCCCTGGCGCCTTTCTACTCTGCTCTTTCACACCTGACGTGCCTGTGTCTCCCCAGCTAGAGGGAGAGCGGAAATTCCTGGGCCTCTGCTGGCTGCTGCCTCTCTCAGCTGAGACTGTCCTTAGCCAAGACGGCACCAGCTAGCGTTGGCTGAGAAAC
>NW_007159225.1:0-2796 GCF_000164805.1 Carlito syrichta | reverse complement strand
AGTGAGAGCAGAAATCCCTGGGCCTCTGCTGGCTGCTGCCTCTCTCAGCTGAGACTGCCCTTAGCCAAGACAGCACAGCTAGCGTTGGCTGAGAAACGGAGCCTGCTCTGGGCCAGTTCACGGTGAGCCCTTTAGAGTCACAGGGTCTTCATGTGAAAGTGAGGGTGACTGACAGGATATTTTTACTGACAAAATTGTCACATTTTTGTGATTTAAAAGCAAGCATTCTATTTATCATTATAGACATTCCGAGACATGAAACTACCTGAGGGGCTGAAATTATCTGAAGTTTGCTACTTGCTTTAAGGGTAACAGCTGCTGCCTTGATGATGAAATCATTTACTGACACTTTAATGTCATCTGAAAGACACAGAAATACAGCAAGTTCAGTATTCTAATACAACTTTAACCCTGAACACTGTGATGTCAAACGTGTGCATCAGCAGTGACCAGCAGTGACCAGGGCCACACCGGATCAGTCAAGGAGGTTCCCGTGATTATTAGAGCTTGCATTTATACACTCCTGGATACTTAATATAGCCGTGAATGTACAGTTTCCTTTGGGCCTCAGAATTTTTAAAAACTGCTCAGATAACACACACGAGAACCTGAAGGAAGCATCACCAGCACCAGGAAAGAGACCCTATCCCTACGTCTCCAGAAAGTCAAATAGTCTCTGGTGTGTGTCATCAAAGCCTACAGGATATGCCCTCATTCCCTGCATGTTTTAATACACCGATTACATTAGTGCAGGGGTGCATGGAGGCACTCTACATAAACAATGGTATGCACACATGGAGGGAGTGTGTACAAATTTCTTTTTATTAAGGGGGTGTACAAGGAAAAACCTGCAGACCATTGCATTAAACGAGAGCTGCTTTTTAACTTAACAGGAGATGCCAAGCGCCTAGGATGCAGCAACGCTGCACAGGTCCCAGAACGCCCAGTGACATGAGGTCCCCGTCTGGTTTTCTGGCAATACACTTGAATCAACTTCTTTCCAGCACATGTAATGATTTTAAGGTAAAGCTGGGGTCCCCCTGCTTCCCAAAGAGCTGGAAACCTTCCTGTTTGTCTGCTCATAGCCCCTTGAGGGGCAGAAATATAAGTGGATTTCCAGCGCTTGGAGACTTGTTATGGCAACGACACAAAACACTGGTGGCAAGAACTCAAGCGTGTGGGCATGCTGTTCCGTGAGTTCCCTCTGCTCACCTCGCATGGTATCGGACCCCTCTTGGCCATTACAGATCCCCATGGTGGAGACTCCCAAGCACCGGCCAGCCAGTGACCCCAGAGCTGCCTCCCAGTCATGGTCTCACTCAGGAGCATTCTCAAGCGAGACGCTTGGCCCCGTCTTTCATATGGCGGCTCCCAGGCAGAAACTTTCAGCTCCCGGGATTGGCTCCGAGGAGTATGACTCCTCCTGCGATCTACCTCTGAGCCTGGTGTAGTCAAGCGACAGACCTGTATATCCAACTTCTCTCGTGACTTTTCTACTCACACACCAAAAGGCATCTCAAATCCAGCCTGGGTAAAGCAGATTTCTTTTCAAATTCCTTTATTTTTAAGTCTTCATGATGGACATTTTCAACACACTAAAAGGATATGTTGATGGCGTTTACTGAGGAGGAAATAGTTTGCAAGGGAATATAAAATAGTCTCATCTGCACATTGTCAAGTCACAAAAGCAAAGTGTGGAACATACTTGGGCGTGTTATATACCTTAACCTCATACATGAAAGAGGAGGGAAGACAGATAATGTGGCTCTCTCAAGACTCATGTGGAGACTCCTAATTACAAGGAGTGACCAAGCTGGACTGTGCGAGACCCTACATTCATCCATATCTCCATGAACCCATCACTGTTTCCTGCCTTGTGAGAGTAAGACAATGGAAAATCATTCCCACGCCAACCTCTACTTCATGAAGGAGCCAGTGTGACCCAAGAACCACAGAGGCAATTCCTGGGCTGACTTCTTAGACATCTGTCACTTTCTATTTGGTCCCAGAAGCTCTAAAGGCCGCCCAGTGTCATCCTGGGACATTCTGGAGTCTGCATACAAACCAACTCATCCCAGTCCTGCTCTCACTTGGAAGTGGGAGATGCAAAAGAAAGTTGCCCACCCCAGCAGGGGAAGAGAGGGCAGGATCAACTGAGAACCACACTGCTCTTGGGCCTTGGGGACTGACTACAGCAAGGGGTGGCTGACCCAGAGAGTGACGGCCACTGTGGAGCCAGTGTGGGAGTGGGAGGGCAGAGCACAGGCTGCAATGAGAGCAGGGGCACATGCAAGAGATGGAAGCCACAGAAATGCCCAGATGGAAGCCCAGGGGGCAGCTCTGAGCCATAGCTGAGAGGAGAATCAGTGAATTCAAAGCCAGGCCAGCACGACGTCCAAGCTGAAACTCCAAGGGAAAAAGGAACGAGCAAAAAGGAGCACACTGCCAATGAGCTCTGGATAGCTTAAAAAGCCTCCCATTTATAGTTGAAGGCCCAGGAGATGACAGTGCGGCTGAAGTACTTTCAAAGAATAAGGAAAGGCAACAAGTCACAGATCTGTGAAGCTGAGAGAAACCCAAATGGAGGAATAAGACAGCAAGAGAAACTGGGCAGGTGAAGCCAAATCGCTGCTGGAGAAAGCCCTGAGAGCAGCCAAGAGAGGGTGGAATGCAACATGGGAGTGTCAGGTCGCACAGGGAGAGTCAGGCCACACAGGAGCGTCAGGAATGGCGGCAGGCACCCAGCAAGCTACAGGAATGGAGGAGTGTCTCCATGGAAAGCTCTGGAACAAAAGT
>NW_007159224.1:0-794 GCF_000164805.1 Carlito syrichta | reverse complement strand
TATAGGGATGGAAAAAAGAATGGCGGTCACCAGGGGTTGGGGATGTGACATTTACAGGCATGGAAAGCAGAACAGTGGTTGCCAGGGGTTGGCAGGGTGTGTGTGTGACATTTACAGGGCCACAAGGCCACAAGGCCAGCAGTGGTCTCCAGGGGCTGGGAGAGAGAGTGGATTCAGTGGCTCAGTGTTGCAGGGTGCAAAAGTCATGTGGGAGCACGGGAGTCGTGGCTGCACAACAACGTGATGCCCTTCACGCCAAAGACTGAACTGTAGACTTTAAAATCATTAAAATGGCAAAACTTATGTCACCTATATTCAACCACAATTAAAAGTTTTTTTTAGGCTGGAAAACATAGTTTATTTAGAAAGTAAGCTGGAGTGGGGGTTCACTTCCCCAAGGGAGGGGAGGAGGCCAAAGTTAGGAAACGCGGTGATGGCCACAGTTCAAAGAGCACACGGCCACACCAGAGTCCAGTAAGGCAATGGCCAAATCATTTTTTAGAGAAGGACAAGAACAAACAGACTTTTCAGACAAAAACTAAAATAATTTACTGATGTGTGACAGCAGACAGCACTCTGATTCTAACAAAGGAACACAAAAACTACAAATAAACATAAAGAGACTCTTTCCTCATTGTAAACAACTTTAGAAGCTTGATCTGCTAAAGCAGAAAGCGTTAAACATGTATTCTGTGGCTCACATCACATGTAGAAGTAAAACAGGAAAGTCACAACACGAACTGTGGAAGGAAGGAAAGGTTCTCGCATGAAACAGGAGGTGGTGTGACCCAAGT
>NW_007159223.1:0-516 GCF_000164805.1 Carlito syrichta | reverse complement strand
TTATCTGTACAATAAATTTAAAAATTAGCTAGGCAGGGTGGTGCATGCCTGTAGTCCCGCTGCTTGGGAGGTTGAGGCAGAAGGATTGCCTGGGCCCAGGAGGTGAGGCTGCAGTGGATGTGATCATTGTGATCATGCCACTGCACTCCAGCCTGGGCGATGGAGTGAGACCCTGACTAAAAACAAATAAATAAAAGGAGAAAATGTTTCCTCACCCACTCCACTAGATCTGGTAAGAAACCAGGAAAAAACCATCCCAAGGAGACCAAACTACAGGCTAGCATTTCCTATGGGCACAGATGTGAAGAGTCTTAACAGAACCTCAGAAATGGAACCTAAATGTATGAGGAGATTAAACGGGTTTCCTCAGTGTATGAGGAATGCAAAGTTGACTCATCATTTGAAAATCAGCTGATGTAATTTACCACAGAAACAGATAGAAAAAGGAAAGAAGTAAAGAGATGTACAAAAAACATTTGGCAAAATTCTACACCCACTCATGTTTAGAACCCCCAG
>NW_007159222.1:0-719 GCF_000164805.1 Carlito syrichta | reverse complement strand
GATAGAGTGGTATTCTGACCCCAAATAATAATCACCACAAAATCACCACCAGCACACCTGCCACCCAGCGTGAGAATTCACCCTCTGGGATGGGAGAGGAAAATGCACTTTCTGCCCTGTCATTCACGGGAGGTTTCAATGGTGGCCACCGGGTATGTCAATCCCGTGTCTATGGCCATGTGCCACAGAAGGCCTGCCTCCACCCTCCACACTCGTGCCCCATGGCAAAGACTTGTATGAGCTCAAGGAACATAATGCCCAACTTATTGTGGCCATCGGGAACAGAGTGATCAAGGTGGACCGGCAATGCGGTGGAGAGCCCAGGTTCCGGTCACCCAATCTGCCACCTTCAGTCGGGGAGAGGGCCCTAATCTCTCCCGAACACTCCTACATCCCCCACCCACATGGATCATTCCCTGAGAGCCATGAACACCATTCATGACACATGTGGGACATGTCTTTTTTTCGCCAGAGTCTTCTTCACTCATTTTGGGGCATGGTGGCACAATCATGGTTCCTGGGGCCTCAAACTGATGGACTCAGGTGGTCTTCCCGCCTCGCCCCACGAGCACCCAGGACTCCGGGGGCCAAAATGCCAGACTTGATATTGGGGACCTCTCAACCAGATGAGGTCTGGCCACATTGCCCAGGCTGGTCTCTAACCCCTGGGCTCAGACAGCCTACCACCTCGGCCTCCCAGGTCACGGAGCTGGTGGCTG
>NW_007159221.1:0-852 GCF_000164805.1 Carlito syrichta | reverse complement strand
CCATGGTCACCCATCGTGATGCATGTGGGAGGCCCCTTTATTTTCATTGGAGTCACCATAGCTCCTGGGACCTCAACTGCAGGGCTGAGGCGGTCATCCTGCCTTGGCCCCTGAACAGTCGGGACTCTGGTAGCCACCATGCCTGACTTTATTTTGGGGATCTCTCACTGAGAAAATGTCTGGCTGCATCGTCCGGACTGGTCTCTGACCCTTTGGCTCAGGCAGCCTCACCCTTGGCCTCCAAAGGCATGGGACTGATGGCCGTGAGCCACGGTGCCTGGACTCACAAGTTCTATCATCGGGATCAATGCAAAGAAACACTCTGGGACAGAGGCCACTGCATCCCGTGAAGCTGGCACCATGGTCATCACCACCCACACCTCCAGTGTTTGCGTTCTGGGGAACGATGAGGTATTGCTACTTGGCCCAGGCTGGTCTCAAAGTCCCGGGCTTTCTCAGTTCCCCCCTTGGCCTCCCAAAACTACAGCCCCATTGTCTGCTGATCCACCGTGTTTCGGGAATTGTAGGCCCAAGGCTGGGGCCTCCTTCCCAAATGATATCTGTCTGTTCATGATGACCCAACTCCATACGCAAATGGATGCTCTTCTATTTTTTCCTTTTTTTTCTTTGAATTGGAGTCTCACTCCATCGCCCAGGGTGGAGGGCAGTAGCTCTCTCCCAGCCACCACAGATTCTGCCTGCCAGGCTGCAGTTAGTCTTACCTCGGCTTTTCAAGAATCCAGAACCTCCAGTTCATCTCTGATGGAGGGCACAAACGAGGTCTCACCCAAGTGCCTGGGTGGGTCTCAGCCCATGGGCTTGTGCAGGCTGCTGGCCTTGGTCTCACAAATC
>NW_007159220.1:0-4679 GCF_000164805.1 Carlito syrichta | reverse complement strand
CAGGCTGGGCATGGTGGTCAACAGCTGAAATCCCAGTGCTCTGGGAGGCCAAGGCAGGAGGATGGTTGGAGTCCAGGAGCCCAAGGCAGGCCCGGGATATGCAGGGAGACCCTGTCTCCACACCCATCTAAAACAGGGGGCATGAGGTCATGGTGCCCGTCATCTGGGCAACTCCAGAGGCTGAGGCAAGAGAATTGCTAGAGCCTGGCCAGGGAGCCCCAGGAACTCCCATACCAAAGTGGGGGCAGCCATTGGGGGGGTGTTTGGGCTGGAAGGTGCCAAGATTGGGGGACCCTCACATATGGAAGGGCTTGGGGGAAGGACTGAGGGCAAAGGATTCCAGGAAAATGAATTTCTTTCTTTCTTTTCTTTTTCTTTTCTTTTCTCTTTCTTTCTTTCTTTCTTTCTTTCTCTCTTCCTTTCTTCCTTTCTTCCTTCCTTTCTTTCTTACTTTCTTTTTTTGTTTTATTTTCTTTCCTCTCTAGGTTGCCCAGGCTGTTCTCAAACTGCCCAAATCAGGCCATCCTGTCAGCCTGGACCTCTCAAACTGTTGCAATCACAGGCTGTCTATTTGGTCGACATCCTGGTCTTCCTGCCAATCTTGAACTCTGGGGCAGAGGTAAAACTCCTGCTGAGGCATGCCCTCACCCAAGATTTACTGGGTTTTGCTTGGGGTCAAGGTGGGAGCTTTTTTATGGTGTCCTGCCTGGCCTCGAGCTCTTGTGTTCCAGTCATCTTCACGTCTGGGTCTCCCCGCATGCCGAGGTAACCAGACATGAGTTGCCAGGCCATCCCCGCTCCTCCATTGGTTTGAGAGTCAGGCCCTCCCTTTCCCGGAAGCAGCCCTTGGGAGGAGTGAGTGGTTCCATCCTGAAAAATGAGGCAGGTGGAGGGATGGTCACCCCAGCGATGACAAGTACCTGCCTCAGGCGTTTTACTCAGGGAGGGCTCATCTGGAGACTGTGTCCACCTTCTCTGGGGTCCCAGGTCATTGGAAGGGAGTGGGGCTTGTGTTGGGTCCTGAGAGGTGAGTGGAAGCTAGGCGCTCAGGTCTGACATCCCAGCACTCTGGGTGGCCAAGATGAGAGGATGGACTGAGACCCCGGGTTTGAGACTAGCGAAGGCACCGTGGGGAGACCTAGTATCTACAACAGGAATCCAAAAAAATGAGTCAAAAGTGGTGGGGCATGCTTGTCGTACCAGCCACTCAGGAGGACACAGGGGAAAGATTGCTGAAGCCCAGCTGGTGGGAGGTCACAGTGGCTGAGAGTAGGCCCCTGAGCTCCAGCTTGGGTGACAGAGTAGGACTCTAACTCAGAATAATAATTCCAACCACCAACACAGGCCAGAATGAGGGGTTCAGCCTGGTATCCCAGCATTACGGAGGCCCAGGCAAGTGGACGGCCTGAGCCTGCGGTGTGACATCAGCCTGGGACATGGGTCGAAACTTCATCTCGGCCATAAAAAATAAATCCAAAGATTAGCCAGGCATGGTGGGGGAGGCCTGTGGTACCAACCACTCAAGGGGCTAAGGCAGGAAGATTGCCTGAGCCCAGCAAGAGGAGTCTGCAGTGACTGTAAGCATGCCCCTGTTCTCCGGCCTTGGAGACAGAGTGGGATTCTGACTCCAATTAATAACAACCACCACCACCACCCATGCCACCCAGCACAAGGAGTCACCCTCAGGAAAGAGAGAGGAAAATGCACTTTCCTGCCTATTGTTTGTAGGAGGTTTCAAATGTGGTCACCGGGCAGGTCTAACCAGGACCTTTGACCACGCATCCCAGAAGGCCTGCTTCCACTTTCCACACCTGTGCCCTATGCCAAAGACCTGTGTGAGCTCATGGAACAGAAAGTTGTGAGTTTGGGCAGCCATCAGGAAAAGAGCGATCAAGGCAGTCCAGTCACACTGTAGCTAGCCCTGGTTCTGGTCACCTGGTCTGCCACCTTTCTTCCTGATCACTCCATCGTCTCCCGCCCATGCTCACCTTTACCTGGGGAGCCGTAGACACCCGTAGTGACTCTCATGAGAGGTGTCTTTTTCATCTTCATCAGACGGGCTGGGGCACGGCAGCCTGATCGTGGCTCCCTGGGTCTTTATATGTTTGGCTCAGGCGGTCCTCCCGTCTCGGCCCCCTAGCAGCCAGGACTCCGATGGCCACCACATATGACTAGATTTTGGGGAACTCTCACTGAGATGAGGTCTGGCCATGACACCTGTGCTGGTCTCCAACTCCACGACTCAGTTAGCCTCCTACCTCAGATTCCCAGGGCATGGGGTTGACTGCCGTGAACCACATTGCCTGGCCTGGACTTGAATGTTCTGTCAGTGCAGGCAACACAAAAGAACACTCTATGATGGAGGCCACCGCATCCCATGTAGCTGGGACCATGGGAGCCACCATGCGTGACTCCAGTGTCTGTGTTCTGGGGAGCAATGAGGTCTTGCTACATGGCCCAGGTGGGTCTTGAATTCCTGGGGTAGAGCAGTCCCCCACCTCGGCCTCCTAGAGCCCCAGCCCAATTGTCTGCCAATCCACCATCGTTTGGGAACTTTAGGTCCAAGGATTGAGAGTCATGCCCTCTCTATCCCTGAGGCGAACCCTAGGAAAAGCAAGCAGGTCCACACTGGGAATCGAGGCAGGCAGAGGGGTGGAAACCCCAGGGGAGACATGCTCCTGTGCCAGGTGATCCCCTGGGCCAGGCTTGGAAGGTGACTCCAGCTGACCTCTCAGGGGTCCCAGGTCGTCTGAAGGCAGAGGGCCTCACAGTGAGGCTCCAAGTGTGGTGTGAATGCTGGTTAGGGGGGCACACACCTGTCACCCTGGCTCTTTGGGAGGCTGAGGCGAGAGGATAGCCTGAGCCCCCAGGTTTGATACCAACCCGGGCACCTTGGTGAGACCTTGTCTCTACAAGAAGCCAAAAAAATGAGCTGAGCATGGTGGCACACACACCTGTCATTCAGACCACTCATGAGACCATGGTGGGAGGATGGCTGGATCCAAGTGTGTGGAAGCCACGGTGGTCAAGATTGCACCCCTGTGCTCCAGCCTGAGCAACATAGTGGTACTCTGACTCAGAATAATAATACCAACCACCACCACAACAACCACAGGCCAGGCTCAGGTGCTCAGCCTGGCATCCCAGCCCTTCAGAGGCCAAGGCCAGTGGATGGCCAGAGCCTGTGGGTTTGAGACCAGCCCGGGACACTGGGTGAGACTTCATTTCAGACATCAAAAATAAATCCAACTATTAGACAGGCATGGTGGCACAGGCTTATGGTTCCAGCCACTCAGGGGCCGAGGCAAAAGGATGGCCTGAGCCTGGCAGGTGGAGTCCGTGGTGGCCATGAGCATGCCCCTGTGCTCAGGCCTGGGCTACAGAGTGGAATTCTGATTCCAAATAATAACAATCACCAGCACCACCACAACCACCACCCCTGCCACCCAGTGCGAGGAGTCATCCTCAGGGATGGGAGAGAACAGGCAGTATCGCGACTGTCATTCATGGAAGTTTGCAAATGTGGCCATCGGGCAGGTCCATCCTGGGCCTTCAGCCATGCATCCCAGAAGGCCGGCCTCCACCCTCCACACTTGTGACCCACGATAAAGATGTGTGTGAGCTCAGGGAACAGACAGCCCCAAGTTAGGGCAGCCGTCAGGCACAGAACAATCAAAGTGGTACAGCAATGCCATGGCCTACCCAGGTTATGATCGGCCAGTCTGCCACCATCAGGCATGGGGAGGGCCCCTTCCTCTCCCAATCACTCTATCGTCCCCCTCCCACACATACCATGCACTGGGGAGCCCTGGATGGCCGTCATGACACAAGTGGGAGGCGTCTTTCGGTCAGTGGAGTCTCCAGCAGCCAGGATAGGGCACTGCTGCAAAATCGTGGCTCCCGGGGCCTCAACATGCAGGGTTCAAGTGATCCTCCTGCCTCAGACCCCAGGGAGCTGGGAATCCAGAGGCCACCATGCCTGTTGCAATTTTGGAGACCTCTCGTCGAGAGAAGGTCTATCCATGTTGCTTGGGCTGGACTACGAATGCTGGACTCAGGCAGTCTCATGACTCTGTCTCCCAGGGTGCAGAGCTGATGGCTGTGAGCCATGGAGCCTGGCCTGGACTCACACATGCTGTCAGTGAGGGTGATGCAAAGAAATGCCCCAGACTGAAGGCCACCGTATCCCGTGTATCTGGGACCATGGGTGCTACCCTGTACTACTCCTGTGTTTGTGTTCTGGGGAGCGATGAGTTCTCACTATTATGGCCCAGGCTGGTCTTGAAATCCCAGAATCCAGCAGTCCCCCACCTTGGCCTCCAAAAGCCACAACCCGATTGTCCGCCAATCCACCATCTTTTCAGAACTCTATACCCAAGCCTGGGGCCTCCTTCCCAAAAGATCTCTGTTTGCTCACGATGATCCCAACTCCACAAACAAATGGATGCTCTTCTTTTTTTTCCTTTTATCCTTTTTATTTGTTTAGTCGAAGACAAACTCTGATGCCCAGCCTCCAATGAGTAGGAACTACAGGCACACTCCACCATGCCCAGCTCATTTGGGATGAGTGGTAGAGATGAGGTCCCACTGAGCTGCCTGGGAGGATCTCCACCAGAGGGCTCAGGCTGGTCACTTGTGTCGGCCTCCCGAAGGACTGGGATGACGAGGCTGATCGTCCA
>NW_007159219.1:0-4436 GCF_000164805.1 Carlito syrichta | reverse complement strand
CTTTCTCTCTTCCTTTCTTCCTTTCTTCCTTCCTTTCTTTCTTACTTTCTTTTTTTGTTTTATTTTCTTTCCTCTCTAGGTTGCCCAGGCTGTTCTCAAACTGCCCAAATCAGGCCATCCTGTCAGCCTGGACCTCTCAAACTGTTGCAATCACAGGCTGTCTATTTGGTCGACATCCTGGTCTTCCTGCCAATCTTGAACTCTGGGGCAGAGGTAAAACTCCTGCTGAGGCATGCCCTCACCCAAGATTTACTGGGTTTTGCTTGGGGTCAAGGTGGGAGCTTTTTATGGTGTCCAGCCTGGCCTCGAGCTCCTGTGTTCCAGCCATCTTCACGTCTGGGTCTCCCCGCATGCCGAGGTAACCAGACATGAGTTGCCAGGCCATCCCCGCTCCTCCATTGGTTTGAGAGTCAGGCCCTCCCTTTCCCGGAAGCAGCCCTTGGGAGGAGTGAGTGGTTCCATCCTGAAAAATGAGGCAGGTGGAGGGATGGTCACCCCAGCGATGACAAGTACCTGCCTCAGGCGTTTTACTCAGGGAGGGCTCATCTGGAGACTGTGTCCACCTTCTCTGGGGTCCCAGGTCATTGGAAGGGAGTGGGGCTTGTGTTGGGTCCTGAGAGGTGAGTGGAAGCTAGGCGCTCAGGTCTGACATCCCAGCACTCTGGGTGGCCAAGATGAGAGGATGGACTGAGACCCCGGGTTTGAGACTAGCGAAGGCACCGTGGGGAGACCTAGTATCTACAACAGGAATCCAAAAAAATGAGTCAAAAGTGGTGGGGCATGCTTGTCGTACCAGCCACTCAGGAGGACACAGGGGAAAGATTGCTGAAGCCCAGCTGGTGGGAGGTCACAGTGGCTGAGAGTAGGCCCCTGAGCTCCAGCTTGGGTGACAGAGTAGGACTCTAACTCAGAATAATAATTCCAACCACCAACACAGGCCAGAATGAGGGGTTCAGCCTGGTATCCCAGCATTACGGAGGCCCAGGCAAGTGGACGGCCTGAGCCTGCGGTGTGACATCAGCCTGGGACATGGGTCGAAACTTCATCTCGGCCATAAAAAATAAATCCAAAGATTAGCCAGGCATGGTGGGGGAGGCCTGTGGTACCAACCACTCAAGGGGCTAAGGCAGGAAGATTGCCTGAGCCCAGCAAGAGGAGTCTGCAGTGACTGTAAGCATGCCCCTGTTCTCCGGCCTTGGAGACAGAGTGGGATTCTGACTCCAATTAATAACAACCACCACCACCACCCATGCCACCCAGCACAAGGAGTCACCCTCAGGAAAGAGAGAGGAAAATGCACTTTCCTGCCTATTGTTTGTAGGAGGTTTCAAATGTGGTCACCGGGCAGGTCTAACCAGGACCTTTGACCACGCATCCCAGAAGGCCTGCTTCCACTTTCCACACCTGTGCCCTATGCCAAAGACCTGTGTGAGCTCATGGAACAGAAAGTTGTGAGTTTGGGCAGCCGTCAGGAAAAGAGCGATCAAGGCAGTCCAGTCACACTGTAGCTAGCCCTGGTTCTGGTCACCTGGTCTGCCACCTTTCTTCCTGATCACTCCATCGTCTCCCGCCCATGCTCACCTTTACCTGGGGAGCCGTAGACACCCGTAGTGACTCTCATGAGAGGTGTCTTTTTCATCTTCATCAGACGGGCTGGGGCACGGCAGCCTGATCGTGGCTCCCTGGGTCTTTATATGTTTGGCTCAGGCGGTCCTCCCGTCTCGGCCCCCTAGCAGCCAGGACTCCGATGGCCACCACATATGACTAGATTTTGGGGAACTCTCACTGAGATGAGGTCTGGCCATGACACCTGTGCTGGTCTCCAACTCCACGACTCAGTTAGCCTCCTACCTCAGACTCCCAGGGCATGGGGTTGACTGCCGTGAACCACATTGCCTGGCCTGGACTTGAATGTTCTGTCAGTGGAGGCAACACAAAAGAACACTCTATGATGGAGGCCACCGCATCCCATGTAGCTGGGACCATGGGAGCCACCATGTGTGACTCCAGTGTCTGTGTTCTGGGGAGCAATGAGGTCTTGCTACATGGCCCAGGTGGGTCTTGAATTCCTGGGGTAGAGCAGTCCCCCACCTCGGCCTCCTAGAGCCCCAGCCCAATTGTCTGCCAATCCACCATCGTTTGGGAACTTTAGGTCCAAGGATTGAGAGTCATGCCCTCTCTATCCCTGAGGCGAACCCTGGGAAAAGCAAGCAGGTCCACACTGGGAATCGAGGCAGGCAGAGGGGTGGAAACCCCAGGGGAGACATGCTCCTGTGCCAGGTGATCCCCTGGGCCAGGCTTGGAAGGTCACTCCAGCTGACCTCTCAGGGGTCCCAGGTCGTCTGAAGGCAGAGGGCCTCACAGTGAGGCTCCAAGTGTGGTGTGAATGCTGGTTAGGGGGGCACACACCTGTCACCCTGGCTCTTTGGGAGGCTGAGGCGAGAGGATAGCCTGAGCCCCCAGGTTTGATACCAACCCGGGCACCTTGGTGAGACCTTGTCTCTACAAGAAGCCAAAAAAATGAGCTGAGCATGGTGGCACACACACCTGTCATTCAGACCACTCATGAGACCATGGTGGGAGGATGGCTGGATCCAAGTGTGTGGAAGCCACGGTGGTCAAGATTGCACCCCTGTGCTCCAGCCTGAGCAACATAGTGGTACTCTGACTCAGAATAATAATACCAACCACCACCACAACAACCACAGGCCAGGCTCAGGTGCTCAGCCTGGCATCCCAGCCCTTCAGAGGCCAAGGCCAGTGGATGGCCAGAGCCTGTGGGTTTGAGACCAGCCCGGGACACTGGGTGAGACTTCATTTCAGACATCAAAAATAAATCCAACTATTAGACAGGCATGGTGGCACAGGCTTATGGTTCCAGCCACTCAGGGGCCGAGGCAAAAGGATGGCCTGAGCCTGGCAGGTGGAGTCCGTGGTGGCCATGAGCATGCCCCTGTGCTCAGGCCTGGGCTACAGAGTGGAATTCTGATTCCAAATAATAACAATCACCAGCACCACCACAACCACCACCCCTGCCACCCAGTGCGAGGAGTCATCCTCAGGGATGGGAGAGAACAGGCAGTATCGCGACTGTCATTCATGGAAGTTTGCAAATGTGGCCATCGGGCAGGTCCATCCTGGGCCTTCAGCCATGCATCCCAGAAGGCCGGCCTCCACCCTCCACACTTGTGACCCACGATAAAGATGTGTGTGAGCTCAGGGAACAGACAGCCCCAAGTTAGGGCAGCCGTCAGGCACAGAACAATCAAAGTGGTACAGCAATGCCATGGCCTACCCAGGTTATGATCGGCCAGTCTGCCACCATCAGGCATGGGGAGGGCCCCTTCCTCTCCCAATCACTCTATCGTCCCCCTCCCACACATACCATGCACTGGGGAGCCCTGGATGGCCGTCATGACACAAGTGGGAGGCGTCTTTCGGTCAGTGGAGTCTCCAGCAGCCAGGATAGGGCACTGCTGCAAAATCGTGGCTCCCGGGGCCTCAACATGCAGGGTTCAAGTGATCCTCCTGCCTCAGACCCCAGGGAGCTGGGAATCCAGAGGCCACCATGCCTGTTGCAATTTTGGAGACCTCTCGTCGAGAGAAGGTCTATCCATGTTGCTTGGGCTGGACTACGAATGCTGGACTCAGGCAGTCTCATGACTCTGTCTCCCAGGGTGCAGAGCTGATGGCTGTGAGCCATGGAGCCTGGCCTGGACTCACACATGCTGTCAGTGAGGGTGATGCAAAGAAATGCCCCAGACTGAAGGCCACCGTATCCCGTGTATCTGGGACCATGGGTGCTACCCTGTACTACTCCTGTGTTTATGTTCTGGGGAGCGATGAGTTCTCACTATTATGGCCCAGGCTGGTCTTGAAATCCCAGAATCCAGCAGTCCCCCACCTTGGCCTCCAAAAGCCACAACCCGATTGTCCGCCAATCCACCATCTTTCCAGAACTCTATACCCAAGCCTGGGGCCTCCTTCCCAAAAGATCTCTGTTTGCTCACGATGATCCCAACTCCACAAACAAATGGATGCTCTTCTTTTTTTTCTTTTATCCTTTTTTTTGTTTAGTCGAAGACAAACTCTGATGCCCAGCCTCCAATAAGGAACTACAGGCACACTCCACCATGCCCAGTTCATTTGGGATGAGTGGTAGAGATGAGGTCCCACTGAGCTGCCTGGGAGGATCTCCACCAGAGGGCTCAGGCTGGCCACTTGTGTCGGCCTCCCGAAGGACTGGGATGATGAGGCTGATTGCCCAAGTCAGGCCTCGAATTTTCATCAAAAATGAAACAGAAGTCCTGGCATGGTGCGCCACGCCTGGAATCCCAGAGCTCTGGAAGGCCGAGTGGGGAGGATGTCTGGAGTCCAGGAGTCATGCCAGCACTGTGCATTTCAGGGAAACCACATCTCTGCACCCATCCAAACAG
>NW_007159218.1:0-5014 GCF_000164805.1 Carlito syrichta | reverse complement strand
CTTTCTCTCTTCCTTTCTTCCTTTCTTCCTTCCTTTCTTTCTTACTTTCTTTTTTTGTTTTATTTTCTTTCCTCTCTAGGTTGCCCAGGCTGTTCTCAAACTGCCCAAATCAGGCCATCCTGTCAGCCTGGACCTCTCAAACTGTTGCAATCACAGGCTGTCTATTTGGTCGACATCCTGGTCTTCCTGCCAATCTTGAACTCTGGGGCAGAGGTAAAACTCCTACTGAGGCATGCCCTCACCCAAGATTTACTGGGTTTTGCTTGGGGTCAAGGTGGGAGCTTTTTATGGTGTCCAGCCTGGCCTCGAGCTCCTGTGTTCCAGTCATCTTCATGTCTGGGTCTCCCCGCATGCCGAGGTAACCAGACATGAGTCGCCAGGCCATCCCCGCTCCTCCATTGGTTTGAGAGTCAGGCCCTCCCTTTCCCGGAAGCAGCCCTTGGGAGGAGTGAGTGGTTCCATCCTGAAAAATGAGGCAGGTGGAGGGATGGTCACCCCAGCGATGACAAGTACCTGCCTCAGGCGTTTTACTCAGGGAGGGCTCATCTGGAGACTGTGTCCACCTTCTCTGGGGTCCCAGGTCATTGGAAGGGAGTGGGGCTTGTGTTGGGTCCTGAGAGGTGAGTGGAAGCTAGGCGCTCAGGTCTGACATCCCAGCACTCTGGGTGGCCAAGATGAGAGGATGGACTGAGACCCCGGGTTTGAGACTAGCGAAGGCACCGTGGGGAGACCTAGTATCTACAACAGGAATCCAAAAAAATGAGTCAAAAGTGGTGGGGCATGCTTGTCGTACCAGCCACTCAGGAGGACACAGGGGAAAGATTGCTGAAGCCCAGCTGGTGGGAGGTCACAGTGGCTGAGAGTAGGCCCCTGAGCTCCAGCTTGGGTGACAGAGTAGGACTCTAACTCAGAATAATAATTCCAACCACCAACACAGGCCAGAATGAGGGGTTCAGCCTGGTATCCCAGCATTACGGAGGCCCAGGCAAGTGGACGGCCTGAGCCTGCGGTGTGACATCAGCCTGGGACATGGGTCGAAACTTCATCTCGGCCATAAAAAATAAATCCAAAGATTAGCCAGGCATGGTGGGGGAGGCCTGTGGTACCAACCACTCAAGGGGCTAAGGCAGGAAGATTGCCTGAGCCCAGCAAGAGGAGTCTGCAGTGACTGTAAGCATGCCCCTGTTCTCCGGCCTTGGAGACAGAGTGGGATTCTGACTCCAATTAATAACAACCACCACCACCACCCATGCCACCCAGCACAAGGAGTCACCCTCAGGAAAGAGAGAGGAAAATGCACTTTCCTGCCTATTGTTTGTAGGAGGTTTCAAATGTGGTCACCGGGCAGGTCTAACCAGGACCTTTGACCACGCATCCCAGAAGGCCTGCTTCCACTTTCCACACCTGTGCCCTATGCCAAAGACCTGTGTGAGCTCATGGAACAGAAAGTTGTGAGTTTGGGCAGCCGTCAGGAAAAGAGCGATCAAGGCAGTCCAGTCACACTGTAGCTAGCCCTGGTTCTGGTCACCTGGTCTGCCACCTTTCTTCCTGATCACTCCATCGTCTCCCGCCCATGCTCACCTTTACCTGGGGAGCCGTAGACACCCGTAGTGACTCTCATGAGAGGTGTCTTTTTCATCTTCATCAGACGGGCTGGGGCACGGCAGCCTGATCGTGGCTCCCTGGGTCTTTATATGTTTGGCTCAGGCGGTCCTCCCGTCTCGGCCCCCTAGCAGCCAGGACTCCGATGGCCACCACATATGACTAGATTTTGGGGAACTCTCACTGAGATGAGGTCTGGCCATGACACCTGTGCTAGTCTCCAACTCCACGACTCAGTTAGCCTCCTACCTCAGATTCCCAGGGCATGGGGTTGACTGCCGTGAACCACATTGCCTGGCCTGGACTTGAATGTTCTGTCAGTGCAGGCAACACAAAAGAACACTCTATGATGGAGGCCACCGCATCCCATGTAGCTGGGACCATGGGAGCCACCATGCGTGACTCCAGTGTCTGTGTTCTGGGGAGCAATGAGGTCTTGCTACATGGCCCAGGTGGGTCTTGAATTCCTGGGGTAGAGCAGTCCCCCACCTCGGCCTCCTAGAGCCCCAGCCCAATTGTCTGCCAATCCACCATCGTTTGGGAACTTTAGGTCCAAGGATTGAGAGTCATGCCCTCTCTATCCCTGAGGCGAACCCTAGGAAAGCAAGCATGTCCACACTGGGAATCGAGGCAGGCAGAGGGGTGGAAACCCCAGGGGAGACATGCTCCTGTGCCAGGTTATCCCCTGGGCCAGGCTTGGAAGGTCACTCCAGCTGACCTCTCAGGGGTCCCAGGTCGTCTGAAGGCAGAGGGCCTCACAGTGAGGCTCCAAGTGTGGTGTGAATGCCGGTTATGGGGGCACACACCTGTCACCCTGGCTCTTTGGGAGGCTGAGGCGAGAGGATAGCCTGAGCCCCCAGGTTTGATACCAACCCGGGCACCTTGGTGAGACCTTGTCTCTACAAGAAGCCAAAAACATGAGCTGAGCATGGTGGCACACACACCTGTCATTCAGACCACTCATGAGACCATGGTGGGAGGATGGCTGGATCCAAGTGTGTGGAAGCCACGGTGGTCAAGATTGCACCCCTGTGCTCCAGCCTGAGCAACATAGTGGTACTCTGACTCAGAATAATAATACCAACCACCACCACAACAACCACAGGCCAGGCTCAGGTGCTCAGCCTGGCATCCCAGCCCTTCAGAGGCCAAGGCCAGTGGATGGCCAGAGCCTGTGGGTTTGAGACCAGCCCGGGACACTGGGTGAGACTTCATTTCAGACATCAAAAATAAATCCAACTATTAGACAGGCATGGTGGCACAGGCTTATGGTTCCAGCCACTCAGGGGCCGAGGCAAAAGGATGGCCTGAGCCTGGCAGGTGGAGTCCGTGGTGGCCATGAGCATGCCCCTGTGCTCAGGCCTGGGCTACAGAGTGGAATTCTGATTCCAAATAATAACAATCACCAGCACCACCACAACCACCACCCCTGCCACCCAGTGCGAGGAGTCATCCTCAGGGATGGGAGAGAACAGGCAGTATCGCGACTGTCATTCATGGAAGTTTGCAAATGTGGCCATCGGGCAGGTCCATCCTGGGCCTTCAGCCATGCATCCCAGAAGGCCGGCCTCCACCCTCCACACTTGTGACCCACGATAAAGATGTGTGTGAGCTCAGGGAACAGACAGCCCCAAGTTAGGGCAGCCGTCAGGCACAGAACAATCAAAGTGGTACAGCAATGCCATGGCCTACCCAGGTTATGATCGGCCAGTCTGCCACCATCAGGCATGGGGAGGGCCCCTTCCTCTCCCAATCACTCTATCGTCCCCCTCCCACACATACCATGCACTGGGGAGCCCTGGATGGCCGTCATGACACAAGTGGGAGGCGTCTTTCGGTCAGTGGAGTCTCCAGCAGCCAGGATAGGGCACTGCTGCAAAATCGTGGCTCCCGGGGCCTCAACATGCAGGGTTCAAGTGATCCTCCTGCCTCAGACCCCAGGGAGCTGGGAATCCAGAGGCCACCATGCCTGTTGCAATTTTGGAGACCTCTCGTCGAGAGAAGGTCTATCCATGTTGCTTGGGCTGGACTACGAATGCTGGACTCAGGCAGTCTCATGACTCTGTCTCCCAGGGTGCAGAGCTGATGGCTGTGAGCCATGGAGCCTGGCCTGGACTCACACATGCTGTCAGTGAGGGTGATGCAAAGAAATGCCCCAGACTGAAGGCCACCGTATCCCGTGTATCTGGGACCATGGGTGCTACCCTGTACTACTCCTGTGTTTGTGTTCTGGGGAGCGATGAGTTCTCACTATTATGGCCCAGGCTGGTCTTGAAATCCCAGAATCCAGCAGTCCCCCACCTTGGCCTCCAAAAGCCACAACCCGATTGTCCGCCAATCCACCATCTTTTCAGAACTCTATACCCAAGCCTGGGGCCTCCTTCCCAAAAGATCTCTGTTTGCTCACGATGATCCCAACTCCACAAACAAATGGATGCTCTTCTTTTTTTTCCTTTTATCCTTTTTATTTGTTTAGTCGAAGACAAACTCTGATGCCCAGCCTCCAATGAGTAGGAACTACAGGCACACTCCACCATGCCCAGCTCATTTGGGATGAGTGGTAGAGATGAGGTCCCACTGAGCTGCCTGGGAGGATCTCCACCAGAGGGCTCAGGCTGGCCACTTGTGTCGGCCTCCCGAAGGACTGGGATGATGAGGCTGATTGCCCAAGTCAGGCCTCGAATTTTCATCAAAAATGAAACAGAAGTCCTGGCATGGTGCGCCACGCCTGGAATCCCAGAGCTCTGGAAGGCCGAGTGGGGAGGATGTCTGGAGTCCAGGAGCCATGCCAGCACTGTGCAATTCAGGGAGACCACATCTCTGCACCCATCCAAACAGGGGTCTGGGGTCGAGGTGCCTGTTTTCTGGCCATTCTGTAGTCTGAGGCGGGAGAATCACTGGAGACCAAGATTCGAGGCTGGCGGTGAACAATGGTCATGTCCCCAGGCTCCAGCCTAGGCCACAGAGCCAGAGCCTATCTCCAAAAACATCAGAATAATACATATTCTCAACAGCGCATGGTGTGTCCACAGAGCAACTGGCTTTAGAGCCAAGAAAAATGAGATTTGGGAGGAAGAATTGTCCCCAGGTGAGGGATATGTTTTTGGCCTTTATTGGTGAAAGGTCCTCATTTCCGAGTCTGAGAGTCGACATGCCTGGGGCACATTAATCACCTCAGAGAGGAGAGCTGGCAGGAACCTGGCCAGGGAGACTTGGGAACTCCCACACCAAAGGCAGGGAAGCCACTGGGGGTGGGTGGGACCTGAAGGTTCTGAGCTTGGGTGTCCTTACATGTGGGGGGGGTGGGGAGGGAAGGAATGAGGGCAGAAAGTTTGCAGGAAAATGGATTTCTTTCTTTCTTTCTTTCTTTCTTTCTTTCTTTCTTTCTTTCTTTCTTTCTTTCTTTCTTTCT
>NW_007159217.1:0-4220 GCF_000164805.1 Carlito syrichta | reverse complement strand
ATTCGAGGCTGGCGGTGAACGAATGGTCATGTCCCCAGGCTCCAGCTACTCACGGAGCCAGAGCCTGTCTCCAAAAACATCAGAATAATACACATATTCTCAACTGCGCATGGTGTGTCCATAGAGGAACTGGCTTTAGAGCCAAGAAAAATGAGATTTGGGAGGAAGAATTGTCCCCAGGTGAGGGATATGTTTTTGGCCTTTATTGATGAAAGGTCCTCATTTCCGAGTCTGAGAGTCGACATGCCTGGGGCACATTAATCACCTCAGAGAGGAGAGCCGGCAGGAACCTGGCCAGGGAGACTTGGGAACTCCCACACCAAAGGCAGGGAAGCCACTGGGGGTGGGTGGGACCTGAAGGTTCTGAGCTTGGGTGTCCTTACATGTGGGGGGGGGGTGGGGAGGGAAGGAATGAGGGCAGAAAGTTTGCAGGAAAATGGATTCTTCTTTCTTTCTTTCTTTCTTTCTTTCTTTCTTCTTTCTTTCTTTCTTTCTTTCTTTCTTTCTTTCTTTCTTTCTTTCTTTCTTTCTTTCTTTTTCTTTCTTCACTAGGTTGCCCAGGCTACTCTCAAACCACATAACCCAGACGATACTCTCAGCCTGGGCCTCCAAAATTGCTATGATCACAGGCTTTCCATTTGGTCGACATCCTGGTATTTGTGCCTGCTCTTGAACTCTGGGCCGGGGATGATCCTCTCGACAATGCCTGCTCTCACCCAAGGTTTCCTGGGTTTAGCTTGGGGTCAAGGTGGGGGCTTGTTATGGTGTCCAGCCTGGTCTCAGCTCCTGGTCTCCAGCCATCTTCCCATCTTGTGCTCCCTGAGTGCCGAGAAGACAAGTGTGAGTCTCCCGACCAGCACCCCTAGACAGTTTGAGAGTCACACACTCCCTTTCCTTGAGGTGGACACTGAGAAGAGCCAGCAGGCCCACACTGGGGATCGAGGTGGGTGGAGGTGTGGGTGCTCTGGGGGAGACATGACCCTGTGCCAGGCCCTCCCCTGGGGTGGGATTGGCCTGTGACTCTGGCCGCCATCTCCAGGGTACCAGGTTGTCTGAAGGGAGCCCACCTCACAGTGGGGCCCCGAGAGCAGTGTGAAGGCCTGGCATGGGCTTTCATGCCTGTCAGCCCAGCGCTTTGGGATGCTGAGGAGAAAGGTTGGCCTCAGCCCCATGGTTCGAGACCAGGCTGGGTACCTTGGCGAGACCTTGTCTCTTCAAGAAGTCAAAAAAATGAGCTGAGCGAGGTGGCACATACCTGTCATTTGAGCCACTCTGGAGGTCGTGGCAGGAGGATCGCTGGAACCCAGTTGTTAGAGGCCACAGTGGCTGAGAGTGGGCTCCTGTGCTCCAGCCTGGGCTACAGAGCGGGACTCTGATTCAGAATATTAATACCAACCACCACCACCACAACCACAGGCCAGGCTCAGGGACTCAGCCTGGCATCCCAGTCCTTCAGAGGCCAAAACGAGTGGATGGCCTGAGCCTGTGGGTTCAAGACCAGCCCAGGACACTGGGTGAGACCTCGTCTCAGTCATGAAAAATAAATCCAAACATTAGCCAGGCGTGGTGGCACAGGCCTGTGTTTCCAGTCACTTGGGGGCTAAGGTGGATCGCCTGAGCCCGGCAAGTAGAGTCCTCGGTATCCTTGAGCATGACCCTGCACTCAGGCCTGGGTGACAAAGCAGGATTCTGACTTCAAATAATAATAATCACCACCATTGCCCACACCACCACCCTGACACCCAGCACAAGGAGTCATGCTCAGCGATGGGAGAGGAAAATTCACTATCCTACCTGTTGCTTGTGGGAGGTTTAAAAGGTTGCCACCGGGCACGTCCATCCCACAAGGCCTGCCTCCACCCTCTACATTGGTTCCCCACGGAAAACACACGGATTTGATCACGCGTCCCACAAGGTCTGCCTTCACCCTCCACATTGATTCCCCACGGAAAACACAAGTGTGGGCTTATGGAAGAGACGGTTCAGATTTATGCCAGCTGTTGGGCACAGAGCGATCAAAGTGGTGGGGAATGCCACAGCCAGCCCAGGTTCCAGTTGCCTGGTCTGCCACCTTTGGGCGGGTGATGGGCCCCTTCCTCTCCTGATCACACCATTGTCCCCACCCACACGGACCTTTCACTGGGGAGCCGTGGCCACCCATCCTGAAGCACCTGGGAGGCGTCATTTTTGTCACCTGAATCTCTGTTGGCCAGGCTGGGGTGCATTGGCATGATCGTGGCTCCCAGGGCCTCGAACTGCGGAGCTCAGGTGGTCTTCTTGTCTTGGGCCCCGAGTAGCCGGGAGTCCGGGGTCACCATGCCTGACTCGATTTTGAAGACCTTTCACCTAGACAATGTCTTTTCACATTGCTCGAGCTGGTCCCCAACCCCTGGTCTTACCTCCATCGCCCACACCACCACCCCTGACACCCAGCACAAAGAGTCACGTTCAGAGATGGGAGAGGAAAAGGCACTATCCTACCTATCGCTTGTGGGAGGTTTCAAAGGGTGCCACTGGGCACATCCCAGGGTGCCTCCCAGGGCGCAGGGCTGAGGGCTGTGTGCCATGGTGCCCAGCTTGGACTCACTCATTCTGTCAGAGGGGGCAATGCAAAGGAATGCCCCTGGATGAAGGCGACCACATCCTGTGTCCAGGACCCTGGGTACTACCACACGCGACTCCTGTGTGTATGTTTCCGGGAGTGATGAGGTCTTGCTACATGGCCCAGACTGGTCTCAAACTCCTGGGCTCCAGTGGTCCACTGCCTTCACCTCCCAAAGCCACAGCCCAATTTTCTGCATATCTTCCATCATTCAGGAATTCTAGGGCCAAGGCTGGGGCCTCCTTCCAAAATGATCTCTGTCTGTTCACAATGATCCCTACTACACACACAAATGGATGCTCTTCTTTTTTTTCCTTTTTTCCTTTTTTTCTTTGAGTCAGAGTCTCACTCCATCGCCCAGGCTGTAGGGTGGTTGATCGCTCCCGGCCACCACAGCCTCTACCCGCCAGGCTCCAGCAATCTTTTTCCCGACCTCCTGAGGAGTTTGAAAGACAGGGGAATGACACCATGCCAAGCTCATTTGGGATGGAGGGGAGACATGAGGTCTTGCCAAGTTGTCCAGGTGGGTCTCTGACCATTGGTTAGAGTCAGCCATTGGCCTCAGCCTCCCAAAATGCTGGGATGATGAGGCTGAGCCCCTGAGCCCGACCTTGATCCTTCATTGAAAACGAACCAGAAGAACTGGTGCTGAGGTCCATGCCTGGAATCCCAGCACTCTGGGATGCCAAGAGGGGAGTTTGTCTGGAACGCAGGAGACCAAGGCCAGCCCAGACCATGCAGGGAGACCCCATCTCCACAGCCATCCAAACATGGTGCCTGTGATCGAGGTGCCCTTCATCTCAGCCATACCAGAGACTGAGGCTGGAGGATTGCTGCAGCCCACAATATTTTTTTTGAGTCGGAGTCTCACTCTGTCGCCCAGACTGGAGTGCAGAGGCTGCTCCCGTCCATCGCAGCCTCAACCTGCTGGGCTCCAGTGATCCTCCGGCCTCAGCCCTCCGAGTAGCTGGAATTACAGGCGCATGCTACCATACCCGGCTGCTTTTTTTATTTATTGTAGAGATGAGGTCTCGCTGCCCAGGTGGGTCTCGAACTCGTGGCCTCAGGCAATCCACTCACCTCAGTCTCCAAAAGGAACGGGATTACAGGCTGAGCCACCGAGCATGGCTCGCAGCCCACAATTTTGAGGAAGGTGGTGAACAACTGCCATGTCCCAGGGCCCCAGCCTGGGCCACAGAGCCAGACCCTGTCTCCAAAAACAACAGAATCGTACACAGATTCTCAACTGCACATAGTGTGTTCACAGGGTGAATGGATTTAGAACCAGGAAAAATGGGATTGGGGGAAAGAAATGTCACCAGGTGAGGGATGTGTCCCTGGCATTTTTTGGTGTAAGTCCTCATTGCTGAGTGGGAGGTTCAATCTGCCTGGGGCACATTTATATCCATGGAGAGGAAGGCTGGCAGAAACTGGGCCAGGGAGCCTCGGGAACTCATGCACCAAAGAGGGGGCAGCCATTGGGGGGGTTGGGCCTGGAAGGTGTTGGGCTTGGGGAACTCTCACATGAGGGGGTGAAGGACTGAGGGCAGAAGGTTTGTAGGAGAATGGATTTCTTTCTTTCTTTCTTTCTTTCTTTCTTTTTTCTTTCTTTCTTTCT
>NW_007159216.1:0-685 GCF_000164805.1 Carlito syrichta | reverse complement strand
CCGCAGCCTCAACATGCTGGGCTCCAGCGATCCTTTCACCTCAGTCTTCCGAGTAGCCAGAATTACAGGCATGCGCTACCACACCCAGCTGATTTTCTTGATTTATTGTGGAGATGAGATCTCGCCAACTTGCCCAGGCAGGTCTTGAACCCATGGGCTCAGGCAATTCACTCACCTCAGTCTCCCAAGGCACGGGATTACAGGCTGAGTCACCAAGTCCGGCTTATTTTTATTTTTATTTTTGGGAAGCACAGACAGGCTTCTTTATTCCAAGGATCAGATCTTGCAAGATCTAACATTTCCACCTCCAAGCATTCTCCACTTGCCTATCCAGTCTGCTTTTTAGAAGTCGTGGTTCCTCCTCCCATCCCGCTTCTGACTTCCCCCCATTCTTCTTCAACTCTGCAGTGGGATGACTGAAACTATGGGAAAGATAGCAAAGTAGCTTTCTCACTAGTGGCAGCCACTACTACTGACTTATCTCTGAAGTTTTATCCCCCAAATTCAAAACTCCTTCTTATTCTTCACCCCTATCCAATAATCAAATGGTCCAGGGCAGCAAGAGACATTACTGAAAATCAAGACTTAAAAGTATCATCTAACATTCCAGAGACATTACCCATCCAAGAGGCAATTCCATTCTTAACTTTCTACTCACCTGACCCACACCAGAAACGGTACCCAT
>NW_007159215.1:0-818 GCF_000164805.1 Carlito syrichta | reverse complement strand
CAACCCATGGGCTCAGGCAATTCACTCACCTCAGTCTCCCAAGGCACGGGATTACAGGCTGAGTCACCAAGTCCGGCTTATTTTTATTTTTATTTTTGGGAAGCACAGACAGGCTTCTTTATTCCAAGGATCAGATCTTGCAAGATCTAACATTTCCACCTCCAAGCATTCTCCACTTGCCTATCCAGTCTGCTTTTTAGAAGTCGTGGTTCCTCCTCCCATCCCGCTTCTGACTTCCCCCCATTCTTCTTCAACTCTGCAGTGGGATGACTGAAACTATGGGAAAGATAGCAAAGTAGCTTTCTCACTAGTGGCAGCCACTACTACTGACTTATCTCTGAAGTTTTATCCCCCAAATTCAAAACTCCTTCTTATTCTTCACCCCTATCCAATAATCAAATGGTCCAGGGCAGCAAGAGACATTACTGAAAATCAAGACTTAAAAGTATCATCTAACATTCCAGAGACATTACCCATCCAAGAGGCAATTCCATTCTTAACTTTCTACTCACCTGACCCACACCAGAAACGGTACCCATTAATCATAATTTATTTTTTTGAGTTGAAGTCTCATTCTGTTGCTCAGACTGGAGTGCAGTGGCATGCTCACAGCCACCCATGTCCATCTGCTGGGCTCTGGCAAGCCTTCTTCCTCAACCTTCCAAGTAGCTGGAACTAAAGATGCATGGTACCATGCCCAGCTAATTTTTTATTTATTGTAGAGATGTGGTTTTTCCAAGTTGCCTGGTTGAATCTCAAACTCATGGACTCAGGAAATCAACTCACTTCAGCCTCCCAAAGTGCTGGCATGACAGGCT
>NW_007159214.1:0-586 GCF_000164805.1 Carlito syrichta | reverse complement strand
AATGTAGTGGCACAATCCTAGCTCACCACAGCCTCAAACTTCTAGGTTCAAGCAATCCTCCTACCTCAGCCTTCCAAGTAGCCAGAACTACAGGTGCGTGCTAACACTCCTGGCTATTTATTTATTTATTTACTTATTTATAGTAGAGACGAGGTCTCACCAAGTTGCCCAGGCTGGACTCAAATCCCTGGGCTCAGGCAATCTACTCACCTCAGCCTACCAAAGTGTTCGGATTACAGGCTGAACCACCGAGCCTGGCTGGGGTACATGTTTTTAATGGGATACATCTATAAGGGGATAGGAGTTCATGTGGCCTAGTACCTTTTAAGTCTCTCAACACACTCTCCTATCATTTTGTACCTGGACCTGGGGCTCCAGCAAGGTCGAGGAAGTGGCCGCTGTCCTACCCGGTGTGATGTTTCCTGCCTCGGTGTCATGTGAATTCCAGGTCTTAGCTCTCTCCTTTTAACAATTGTGTTTTCCCTTGAAACCTGCACTCCATCCAGTTACCTATTTCTGTGCTGGGGACTTGTGTTTGTTGCTACTTCTCCCTGTGATCCATCTCAGACTGGTCTTGTGTAGAGAA
>NW_007159213.1:0-1316 GCF_000164805.1 Carlito syrichta | reverse complement strand
TGACCAGTCAGCTCACTAGCCAGCCAACTAAAGTCAGCTGACCTGTCAGCTCACTCGCCAACTGAATAGTTAATTCAGCTGAACAGTTGACTCACTCGCTGTCTGACTAGTTAAGTCACCTGAAGAGTTGGCTCACTCACCGCCCGACTAGTTAAGTCAGCTGGTCGGCTCACTCGCTGGTCAACAAGTTAATTCAGCTGACCAGTCGGCTAACACGCCAGCCAATTAGTTAACTGAGCTAAGCAGTTGGCCAAGTAGCCAGCCAACTAGTGATTTCACCTAATCAATCGACTGACTAGTCAGCCAACTTGTCAGCTGAGAAGTTAACTCTGCTAAATAGGAGGCCAAATAATTAGGCCAGTCAACTACTCAGGCAAATAGGCAGTCGACTAGTTAGGTCAGGAAACCAGCCAGCAACTAGTTAATCATGCTAACTAGTGGCCAACTCGTCAGTCAGCTCGTTGACACAGCTAACTAGTCGGCCGACTAGTGGACCCCCTTTTTAAGCCAGGTAATTTCTTGGCCGAGTAGTCAGCCAGCATGTTAAATGAGCTAACTAGTCTGTCGACTCATCAGCCAACAAGTTAAGTAACCAAGCTAACTCGTTATCCATCTAGTTAGATAAACCAGTTAACTCGTTTGCCAACTAGTTAAAACAGTTAGCTAACTGGATAACCAACTCAATAAATCAGCTAGCTATCTTGTTAGACAACTAGTTAAATCAGCTAGCTAAGTAAGCTAGTTAACCAGTTAGCTAGCTAAGTCAGCTAGATTAGTCAACTATCTCACTAGTTAACTATTTAGGTCAACTACTTAAGTTACCTACCTAACTACTTAGGTAATTAGATAAGTCAGCTAGTTATTCAGCTAGTTAAATAGTTAGGTAATTATTTAATTCGGGTAGTCAAGTCAGCTAGCTAACTACTTAAGTCAGCTAGCTAAGTAGTTGTCAGCTAAATAAGTCAGCTAGTTAAGTCAGCTTTCAAATTTAGTCAGCTAGTTAAGACAGCTAGCTACCTAGTGAGCTAACGGGTTAAGTCAGCAGGTTGAGTCAGATAGTTAGCTAGGTAACTAATGGGTTAAGTCAGCTGGTTGAGCCAGCTAGCTAGCAAGTTACCAAACAGGTTGAGTTAGATAGTTGAGTAGGCTAGCTAGCTAGTTAACTAATGAGTTAAGTCAGCTGGATGAGTCAGCTTGCTAGCTAGTTAGCTAATGAGTTAAGTCAGCTGGTTGTGTCAGCTAGGTAGCTCATTAGCTAACGAGTTAAGTCAGATAATTAAGTCACCTAGCTAGCACATTAGATAACAAGTAAATTG
>NW_007159212.1:0-426 GCF_000164805.1 Carlito syrichta | reverse complement strand
GTGAAGTGTCTGTTCATATCTTTTGCCCATTTTATAATGGGGTTGTTTGCTTTCTTCTTTCAGTACGTTTCAGTTCCTTGTAGATCTAGGATGTTAATTTAACTGCTTTTGAGGGATAGAATATAATTCTTGCAGAGGAGTTTTTAATTCTCTGAATTAAGGTCTTGTCAATTTTTTGATAGATGCAAATGCTGTCTCAGTTTATTAGGGTGCTTTTCATATGAATGGATCTATTATATCACTTGTTTTTAGAGTCAGGGTCTCACTCTGATGCCCAGGCTGAAGTACAGTGGCATGATTGTGGCTACCACAGTCTGGACTCCTAGACTCAGGTGATCCTGCTGCCTCAGCCTGCCAAATAACTGGGACAACAGGCACATGCTACCATGCCTGGCTAATTTTTGTATTTTTTGCAGAGACATGGTC
>NW_007159211.1:0-599 GCF_000164805.1 Carlito syrichta | reverse complement strand
TGAATGACAGGCAGGAAAGTCCCTCTTCCTCTGCCATCCCTGGGGGTGACTTCTCATGCTAGGTGGCAGTGCTGGTGGTTGTGGTGGTGGTGACTATTATTATTTGGAGTCAGAATCCTGCTCTGTTGTTCAGACCAGAGTGCAGGGGAACACTCATGGCCACTGTGGACTCTTCCTATGGGCTCAGGTGATCCTTCTGCCTCAGCCCCCTTGTGGCTGGAACCACAGGCCTGTGCCATTATGCCTGGCTAATCTTTGGATTTATTTTTGATGTCCAAGACAAGGTTTCAACCAAGGTGCCTAGTTGGTCTAGGAACCGTAGTCAGGCTGTCCGCTTGTCTTGGCCTCTGAAGTGCTGGGATGCCAGTCCGAGTCCCTGAGCCCACCCTGTGATTGTAGTGGTGGTGTTTGGTGTTATTATTCTGAGTCAGAGGCTCACTTTGTAGCCCAGGCCAGAGTGCATGGGCCCACTCTCGGTCACCACAGCCACCACCCACTGGGTTCCGGCGATCCTACCACGATGGCATCCCAAGTGGCCAGAACGACAGGCGTGCATCACCATGCTTGGCTCAATTTTTTGGCTTCTTGTAGAGACGAGG
>NW_007159210.1:0-467 GCF_000164805.1 Carlito syrichta | reverse complement strand
TGCCTTAACTAGTCAGCCAGTGAGCTAGCCGACAAGTGAGCTGACTTAACAAGTCGACTGACAAGCAAGAAAACTAGTTAGCTGACATGTTGGCCTGCGAGTGAGCCGACAAGTAATTGACCTGTTGGTCGGCGAGTGAGCTGACTAATTTGCTGACCATTGGCAGGCAAGCGATCCGACTAGTTACCTGACCTGATGGAAAGCAAGTGAGCCCACTAGTTATGTGATCAGCTGGTTGAGTGGCTAGCTAAGTTAGCTAAGAAATGAGCTGATGTGCTAGGTGACATAACTAGCTAGCTGACTAGCTAGCTGGCTATCTAGTTGACATAACTAGCTAGCAAACAAGCTATCTAGTTGTCTAGATATCTGACTTAACTAGCTAGCTAACTAGCTAGTTAGCTGGCTAATGACTTAACTATCTAGCTGACAAACTAGCTGACTAGCTAGCTGACTGAACTAGCTAGCTG
>NW_007159209.1:0-398 GCF_000164805.1 Carlito syrichta | reverse complement strand
TCACCCATCGATTCACTTGACAGCTGACTAGTTAAGTCAGCTCACAGTCGGCTCAATCACTGGTCGACTAGTTAAGTCTTCTGAGTAGTCGGCTCACTCGCCAGCCGACTAAAGTCAGTTGACCAGTCAGCACACTCGCCAGTCAAATAGTTAAGTCAGTTGAACAGTCAGCTCACTCCCTGGTTGATTAGTTAAGTCAGCTGACCAGTCGACTCACTCACCAGCCAGCTAGTTTAATCAGCTGACCAGTTGAATAACTCGCTGGCCAGCTACTTAAATCAGATAAGCGGTCGGACGACTAGCCGGCCAACTAGTTATTTTAGCTAACCAATCAGCCAACTAGGCTGCCAACTTGTTGGCTGAGAAGTTATCTCTGCTAACTAGAAGACCGAATAGTT
>NW_007159208.1:0-404 GCF_000164805.1 Carlito syrichta | reverse complement strand
ACTGGTCGACTAGTTAAGTCTTCTGAGTAGTCGGCTCACTCGCCAGCCGACTAAAGTCAGTTGACCAGTCAGCACACTCGCCAGTCCAATAGTTAAGTCAGTTGAACAGTCAGCTCACTCCCTGGTTGATTAGTTAAGTCAGCTGACCAGTCGACTCACTCACCAGCCAGCTAGTTTAATCAGCTGACCAGTTGAATAACTCGCTGGCCAGCTACTTAAATCAGATAAGTGGTCGGACGACTAGCCGGCCAACTAGTTATTTTAGTTAACCAATCAGCCGACTAGGCTGCCAACTTGTTGGCTGAGAATTTATCTCTGCTAACTAGGAGACCGAATAGTTAGGTCAGGCAACTAGTCAGCCAAATATTTGGTCGACTAGTTAGGTCAGGAATCCAGCCAACCAA
>NW_007159207.1:0-2740 GCF_000164805.1 Carlito syrichta | reverse complement strand
GTCGACTCACTCACCAGCCAGCTAGTTTAATCAGCTGACCAGTCGAATAACTCGCTGGCCAGCTACTTAAATCAGATAAGTGGTCAGACGACTAGCCGGCCAACTAGTTATTTTAGTTAACCAATCAGCCGACTAGGCTGCCAACTTGTTGGCTGAGAATTTATCTCTGCTAACTAGGAGACCGAATAGTAAGGCCAGGCAACTAGTCAGCCAAATATTTGGTCGACTAGTTAGGTCAGGAATCCAGCCAACCAACTAGTTAATCATGCTAACTAGTGGGCAAACTTGTCAGTCAACTCGTTGACCCAGCTAACTAGTCGGCCAACTAGTGGGCCACCTTGTTAAGTCAGGTAATAATTTGGCCGAGTAGACAAAGTGTTAAAGCAGCTAAATTTTCGGGTGACTCATCAGCTAACAAGTTCAGTAATCTAGCTAACTTGTTATCCAACTAGTTATGTCAGCTAGCTAACTAGTTTACCAACTAGTTAAAACAGTTAGCTAACTGGTTGACAGACTCATTAAATCAGCTAGCGATCTCATTAGCCAACTAGTTAAGTCAACTAGCTAAGTAAGCTAGCTAGCCACCTAGCTAGTTAAGTCAGCTAGGTAAGTCAACTAGCGCACTAGTTAGCTAACTATTTAAGTCAGCTACTTAAGTCTGCTACCTAATTACTTAGGTAATTAGATAACTTGGCTAGTTTTTCAGCTAGTTAAATGCTTAGCTAACACTTTAATTCAGGTAGTGAAGTCAGCTGGCTAACTAGTTACGTCAGTCAGTGAAGTCAGCTAGCTAAGTAGTTGAGTCAGCTAGCTAAGTCAGCTAGTTAAGTCAGCTACTAATTTAGTCAGCTGGTTAAGACAGCTAGCTAGCTAGTGAGCTAATGGGTGAAGTCAACAGGAGGTATCAGGTAGTTTGCTAGGAAAACTAATGGGTTAAATCATCTGGTTGAGTCAGCTAACTAGCTAGTTAGCAAACGGGATGAGTCAGCTGGTTGAGAAGGCTTGCTAGATAATTAGCTAACGAGTTAACTCAGCTGGATAAATCAACTAGCTAGCTAGTTAGTTAACGAGTTAAATCAGCTGGTTGTGTCAGCTAGGTAGCTCGTTAGCAAATGAGTTGAGTCAGATAATTAAGTCACCTAGTTAACACATTAGATATCGAATAAACTAAATAATTAGCTAGCTGGTTACTATTTAAGTCAGTTTGCAAGCTGGTAACTATCTAGTTATCTAACTATGTAAGTCAACTTGCAAGCTACGTACCTAGCTAGTTAACTAGCTATTTAAGTCAGCTGGTTAGCTAGGTAGCTAGCTAGTTAAGGCAACTAGTTAAGTCAGTTGGCTAGGCAACTGGCTTGCTATTTAGTGAGCTAGTTTATTCAGTTGGTTAGACAGCTGGATAGCTGGTTAATTCAGCTAGTTAAGAAAACTGGCTAGACAAATGACAAGGTAGGTACCTAAATAGTTAAGTCAGTTAGATAGCTAAATGGCTAGGTAGTGATATCCGCGAGTTAAGTCAGCTGGCTAGTCAACTGGCTAGCTGGGTTGTCAGCTACTTTAGTCAGCTCTCTAGCCAGCTGACTATGTAGGGAGCTAGCTAGATAAGTCAGCTTACTAGCAAGCAGGCTAGCTGTTCAATTCACTTAGTTAAGTCAGCTGGCAAGCCTGCTGGCTAGTTATTTAGCTAGCTAGTTAAGTCAGCAGGCTAGCCAGCTGGCTAGCTTAAGTCAACTAGGTAAGTCAGATGGCTAGACAGCTGGCTAGATAGAGAGCCAGCTAGTTAAGTCAGCTGACTAGCCAACTTACTAGCTGGTTAAGTCAGCTAGTTAAGTCAGCTGCAACCAGCTGCTTAGTTAGTTAAGTCAACTTATTAATTCAATTGGCTATACAGCTGGTTAGCTTGTTAAAAAGCTAATTAAGTCAGATGGGTAGCTCTCTTGTTAGCTAGCTATTTCAGCTAGTTAAATCAGCTGGCTAGCTGGGAAGGAAGATAAACAAGACAGATAGTTATGTCAGCCTGCTAAATAGCTAAATCAGCTAGTTAAGTCAGCTGGCTAGTTAGAGAGTTAGCTAGGTAGCGAGGTAGTTAATCTAGCTAGTTAAGCCTGCTGACTACCTTGGTCGCTAGCTGGTTAAGTCCGCTAGTTAAGTTAGTTTGCTAGCTAGTTAAGTCAGTGAGTTAAGTCAGCAGGCAAGCCAGCTGCCTAGATGGGTAGCTAGCTAGTTAATTCACAAGACTAGCCAGTTAAGTAAGTAGTTAAATAACTTACTTAAGAAAGCTCAATACCCAGCTGTATAGCTACATAGTTAAGTAGTTAAGTCAGCTGGTAAGACAGCAGACTATGTAGATAGCTACCTAGTTAAATCAGCTGGCTATCCACCTGGCTAGCTAGCTACCTAGGTAGTTAGATCAGCCAGTTAGCCTACTGGCTAGCTAGTTGTCACCTAGTTAAGTCAGTTGGATAGACAGGTGGATAGTTAGGTTGCTAGATTGTTTAGTCATCTGTCTATCCCGCTGCCTATCTAGTTAAGTCACCAAATTAAGGCAGCAGGCTAGCCAGCTGGCTACCTAGGGAGCTGGCTACTTACATCAGCTGGCTAGACAGCTGTCTAGTTAGTTAAGTTGACTACTTAAGTCAGCTTGCTAGCCAGATGGCTAGCTATATATCAACCTGGGTTAATTCAGCTGACTAGAAAGCAGGCCAGCTGTTTAATTTCAGCAAGTAACATCAGATGACTA
>NW_007159206.1:4340-5128 GCF_000164805.1 Carlito syrichta | reverse complement strand
CGTTATCAGACTGGAGAGATAAAGGGACACCAAACCTAGGAATTATGTGATTGGCAAGGATGGACCCTACAGTTGCTGCTCGTTTGTTTGTGGTGGGGTATGCCTCTACCCATCCTGAAAAGGTGTCAACCAAGACGAGGAGGTATTTGATGTTGCGAACTGAGGGCATGACAGTAAAGTCAACCTGCCAGTCCATACCCAGAAGCTGGCCCTGGGCCTGATGTGTGGGAAATGTTCCTGGTTTTAAGGGAGTATGGGGATTAGTTCACTGGCAGATAGAACATTGAGAGGTAATGGTTTTTATAAGCTTTAAATGGTGGGGGTCGAGGGTGAAGAAGTTTTTTAGGAAAGACGTTAGAGCAGAGGGATTGGTGTGGAGGATTGAGTGTAGATATGGTACGAGGTCGGAGATAGAGGGGGCGTTGGTGGTGGTGAATTAGTGGGAAGTGTATGGCTTGGACCAGGGTGGGTAACAGCTGCCATGGTGGGGATAGACCCCAAGGCTGCTTGTTGGGCCACACTGGGGATGGACCCCAGGGCTGCTTGTCGGGCTGCATTATCTGCCCTGGAGTTTCCCTGAGTAATGAGTGAGGAGTCAGACTGGTAGGCCTTGCAGTGAGAAATGCCAATGTTGGTAGGAAGCAGAGAGGTGGTGAGAAGGTTGGAGATTAGTTTAGCGTTAACCACTGCTGAGCCTTTGGTAGTCAGTAACCTCCTTTCCTTCCATATGGCCGAGTGGGAGAGGAGAATGAGGAAAACATATTTGGAGTCAGTGTAGAGTGAGAGGG
>NW_007159206.1:2042-2754 GCF_000164805.1 Carlito syrichta | reverse complement strand
AATAAAGAGTTGATGACAGGTTGAAGTCCCAGGAGGCTGGAGGTAGGAAGAGAGTATTGTGGTTGGTTGGGGTAGGCAGAGGGGTTTTTGAGCTGAATGCGAACTGGAGGGCAGTGCGATAAGGAGGGGGAGTTTATGTCCCATACTTATTTTATGCCTTACACATATGGGGACTGTTATCTTGCTTATGATGTGTAATTTGCTAAATTTTTTCTATTAAATAATCAAATACAAGGTGAAAGTAAATATTTATTGAGATAAGTAACAAAAGCCCTGTGACTGAAAACATTTCAGTTTTTGCTGAGAATAATCATTTAAGACTAGTAAGTTATTTGTTGAATAGATAGCGTGTATTTGCAGTTGAATAAAATACAGGCACACCTTGTTTTATTGTGTTTTAATTTATTGTACTTTGCAGACGTTGTGTTTTTTACAGGTTGAAGGTTTATGGCAACCCTGTGTTAAGTAATTCTATAGGCCCGATTTTTTCCAATAGCAGGTGTTCATTTCATATGCCTGTGCCACATTCTGTTAATTCTACCAATATTTCTAAATTTTTCATTATTATTTTTTCTGTTACGATAATCTGTGATCAGTGATCTTTGGTCACTATTGCTATTGTTTTGGGGTACCATGGATTGTACCCATAAAAATAAAGTGAGTCTCTTGTAGGTACTTAGCTATTCTGTGCCTTCTGATTGAAGAATTTAAT
>NW_007159206.1:0-846 GCF_000164805.1 Carlito syrichta | reverse complement strand
AAGTTAAAACTCTCCCTCATTTCTTAAGTAGAGCTTTGATGAGTAAAATATTCTTGGTTGAAAGTTTTTTTTCTCTTTAGCCCTTTGAATAAATCATCCCATTCTCTCCTGTCCTGCAGGGGAGAAATCTGTTGGAAGCAGTACTGGTGTTCTCTTGAATGTGACATGCTTTTTATATTTTGCTGCTTTCAGCATTTTTTCTGTCTGTGATTTTAGATAAATTGATTGTGATGCATCTTGATGAATTCCTCTTAGTGTTGAATAGGATTGGAGACTTTTGACCTTCCTGTATTTAGATGTTGTTGTATTTCCCCAGATCTGAGACATATTCAGTCATTATTTTCTTAAATATGTGTTGATAAAGCCAAACTCTATAAAATATTTAAAGAAGTTATTCTGAGCCAAATATTAGTGACCATAGCCTAGGGTCCAAACTGAAGATGTTGTGAGAACATGTGTACAAGGTGACTGAGTTACAGTTTGGCTTTATACATTTTAAGGAGCTAGAGGTTACAGTCAAAACATAAATCAATACATGTAAAGTATATGATGCATTGTCCCAGAAAGTCAGAACATCTCAGAGGAAGGGATTACAGGTCACAGGTAGATTCAAAGATTTTCCAATTAGCAATTGGTTAAAAGGGTTGATACTTTGTTGAAGAATTTGAAGTCAGTAAAATAAATGCTTAGTTAAGAAAGGTTGTGGAAGTCAATGTTCTTGTTATGCAGATAAAGCCCATAAATAGCAGGCTTCAGAGATAATAAATGATAAATGTCTCCTTTCTGACTCTGAAAGGTGTCAGACTCTTAGTTAAATCTCTTTGTGATATGGAAAACTCTAGAAAG
>NW_007159205.1:0-510 GCF_000164805.1 Carlito syrichta | reverse complement strand
GGAACTTCAGGGCTACGAGACAACTGGGAACTTCTGGAGGGGGAGGGACAATGGAGACGTCAGGGCAGAAAGGGACACCAGGAAAGCTGGGTAGGGTGGTCTCTGGGAACAACAGGGTAGAAAGGGACACCAGGAATACCAGGGCAAGGAGGGAGACCTAGGGGTAGAAGGGACACCAGGAACTTCAGGTCCAGGAGGGACACCAGAATCTTCACGGGAGAGACAGACACCAGAAAAGCCATCAGAGGGAGAGATATCAGGAACACCAGGGCAGGGAAGTTCACCAGAAACATCAGGGCCAGAGGGACACCAGGAACTTCAGGGAAGGAAGAGACACCAGGAACACTCGGGCCAGGATGGACATCAGGAATTTTAGAGCAGAGGAGGACACCAGAAAATTCGTGGAAGGAGGAACACCTGAAAAACCAGGGCAGGCATGGACACCAGGAACACCAGGGCAGTGAGAAACATGTGAACACCAGTGGAAGGAGGGTCCCCGGGGGGGGGGGG
>NW_007159204.1:0-535 GCF_000164805.1 Carlito syrichta | reverse complement strand
TAATCCAATAATTCTAAATTGCTGTGAAGTTTCCTGGAGTCTGCCCTAGCAGAATCTAAACTTAACTCAAAATCCCCACTGCTGTCTCTTACTCAAAGGGAGTCCTGGGTTGGGCCCAGAGCCTCCTGCCTCAGAGGCCTCTGCACCAAGCTGGGGAAGAAGCTGGCTAGCTCAGGCCCTCCGTGTCTGTGAGAAAGGCTGACAACCAAGGCACCAGAATCCTAGGGTGGTGTGCACAGGCCCTGGCCTGGGTCCCAACAGTACCTTACCCTGGACAGCTTGTGAAAAACCCATCTGCGGCCTGCTTGGTACCTCGTGTCCACTGTGATGTGATGCCCTGCTTGACCTTCTTGTACTGCCCACCATCCTCTGAATCTGTTTCTTGTTCTCACTTCTGCTTATTCAGGAACAGAGGATGACCGGTTTGACACCAGGAGAGCCAAGCAAATAACTCACCTTTCCTCTGGCTTCATCTTCAAAGCCCTCCGGCCAGGGCACTTTAGACACCTACCCACCACCAGGTGAAACCTGGCCC
>NW_007159203.1:0-560 GCF_000164805.1 Carlito syrichta | reverse complement strand
AGCCCAGCAGGTCGAGGCTGCGGTGGCCGGGAGCGGCCACTGCACTCCAGTCTGGGCGACAGAGTGAGACTCCAACTCAAAAAAAAATGCAAGAAGCAAAACAGGGCAACCCCTTCAGGCCCCCTCCCACTGTGGGAGCTTTTCTGTCCTCTCAATAAATCCTGCTTTCAAAAAAAAGCAAGCAAAACAAACAAATAAGCAAAAAACAACCACTGATGCTGGTTGTATTTATTTTGTGATGTGGAGAGTTGACAGGTGACAGAGAACCAAATGGACGCATCACACACTCTCTGGAAGTCCTTCTTTCCTGTTAAGAACCCAGAAACCCTGGTTGCAAAAAGTTGATCTGGCCCAGGATTCTAGATGCAAAGGCAGAGCTTGGCTGCATCTCAGGGCTGAGGACTCTCTGCAGAGCTTTATCGTTACTTATTTGAATGTGCGCTTATTGATTTGTACACAGCACTTATTGTGTGGATAGCACACATACAAACAAAGTTACAAAGCATCCAAGGTGAAAAGTAAGTATCCCTTGGTCTCCTTCTACCCAATGCTCTTTCTCA
>NW_007159202.1:0-921 GCF_000164805.1 Carlito syrichta | reverse complement strand
TTTATTGATGTTTATTAATTATTTAATAACTCATCTTTTAATAAGTATTGGGTTCTTGTCCAATTTGTGTTTGTAGAAGTCATGCTGCAACACATTTGTATATACATCACTTCCCACAGACTCGAGAGTTAGAGATCTATCATCTATCTAGCTAGCTATCTATCATCTATATAATTGTCACTTTTATCACTCAAAAGGTAAAGATGTCTACTGATTTTTAATTTTTATTTCTATTTTTAAAATAGGGCTTGGATATCTTTTTAAATGTTTAGGAATCAATATGTTTTCTTTTCTGTTAAACATTTAGTCTAACACATTATATATATATATATATATAATATATATATACACAACACACACATACGCACACACAATGGGTTATTAACTAAATTTAAGGGCTTCAATATATGTTAAAGCAGGTCAAAATATACAGTTGTTGATAGCGTACATGTTACAGTTTTTTTTCTAATTTTTATTTGACTTTTAATTTCACATGGTGATTTTTTATTGTGAAGTGTGTGTGCGTGTGTGTGTGTGTGTGTGTGTGTGTGTGTGTGTACTAGTTTATCTCTTTTCTTCTCAATAATGAAATATATTTGGAAAAGTATTCTTTACTTTGAGAATATATTAAATTTTCTGCTAGTTCTTTCATGATTTTTGTTCATTTACTCCTCTCTTATTCAACTCAAAATTATTTTGATTTAAGAAATGAAGGATTCAAATTATTATTTTTTCAAGTGACTATTCATGAATATTTATTGATCATGTCCCACTGATTTATATACCTGTTACCAGGACTATGGATCAAAATAAATGAATCTTTTTCTGGACTGAGTGCTGTTTCCACTCATGATACCACCTATCCACAAAATAACACTCTGGAGTATTAACTGGGGAGGAATCATCACTTTGGACATAGCT
>NW_007159201.1:0-1175 GCF_000164805.1 Carlito syrichta | reverse complement strand
CAATTTATTTTAAAATTATATGCTGATTTAAATTTCTATTTATTTGGCCAGGCTTTGTGCATAATGGTTTTCTAAGGATTAATATGTATATTTCAAAATTAGTGGCATTATATTTTTCTTAATATACTATTATCTTTGTTGATAACTGTGAAAGTGGTGATAATGTACATTTACAACTTCTAAGTTTGATTCCTTTTGTTCCCAGTCTTTTTACTTGATCAGTGCTCCCAAGGATTAATAGAGTTTATGTTTTTTCAGTAAGCAATTTCTAGGTTTGGTTGACCTGTCTAGAACATGTTTCTATGCTAGTTCACTGATTTCTTCTTATTACTATTACTGAATACATCCCACCTTTCCTAAAAAAGTAATGATGAAAACATATCAATAATTCTACAAGGAATAATAATTTGATTTTAAAACTTCATATCAAAATTTATGGGGAGTAAATTTTCAGTTCTGAATATTTTCTAATGCCCTTTATCACTATTTTTCCCTCTAGGAGTAATTTAGATGTACTTTTCTTAATTTCCAAATTTATGCGGATGTTGATGAGTATTGTGAGATTTTCAAGGTAAAGAGATTATTCTCAGCATGATTTTAGACCTTTGAAGTGTGTTGAATTTTGTGTATTATAGAAACCAGAAGATCCTAGGAATAATCTTGCAGATGATTTATTCATTATAAAATCTACTTAATAAATATACAGGAGTAATTATATTTTTTAAAATATTTGTGAGATCTAAAGGTTTATAGATATTTCTGAAAGAAGGAATAAACAAGTAAAAATATGAACATTAAATCATTAACAATTATAACAAAATCATAGTAAGAGAGGAAAGTAAAATGTGGTTTATAATTTGGTTAAAATCAAATTTGGGGGTCTATGGCATAATTGTACCATATTTTATCAATGACTGAAACCTAATGTTTTTATGTTAGTAGAACATATATATCCAATCAAGGCTGAACTATTTGGGATTTGTTGAGCAAGTACAGGTCATGTCTCATCAATAGATCCAATATTTCATATTTTAAAAAACTGTAGAAAAGAGTGCATAGCGTTTGCAGAACAAACTCGCTTATGTTTCTATTAAGTTTTGTTACATCAGAGTAAACACCAATTCCCCTTTCCTGATTAAAAAAAAAACTTAGAAATGTTTGGCAGGCAGTCAGTC
>NW_007159200.1:0-8450 GCF_000164805.1 Carlito syrichta | reverse complement strand
TAGATCAGACTTGCTGTTATTGGTATATCTCCTTATAAAATTGAAAATAAATCCATTACCTAATGGAATAAGATGTAGATTTCTTCTTCATTCTATTCCAAATAGTGCCCCAGCCATTTCCTAATTTAACCTTTGGAAATACTCTTTGGACCTTGAAGAATTGCTGAATTTAAAGTTATCATTAAACGTCATGCCAAAAAAATTTCAAATATTGCCCTAGCACTCATGATTTTCACCACCACTGTGAGTGTCACAGTGGCCGTAGTTATTCTCACCATTATTATTATTATTATTATTTTAGTTAGAATCTCACTCTGTCGCCCAGACTGGAGTACAGTGGCCACTCCCAGCCTCCGCAGCCTCGACCTGCTGGGCTCCGGCGATCCTTCCGCCTCAGCCTTCCAAGCAGCTGGAACTATAGGCGTGTGCTACCACGCCTAGCTAATTTTTTTATTTTATTGCAGAAACGAGGTTTCGCCACGTTGCCCGGGCTGGTCTTTTTTTTTTTTTTCCCTGAGTCGGAGTCTCACTCTGTCGCCCAGACTGGAGTGCAGTGGCCACTCTCGGCCACTGCAGCCTCGACCCACTGGGCTCCGGTGATCCGCCTCAGCCTTCCGAGTAGCCAGAATTACAGGCACGTGCTACCATGCCCAACTGATTTTTTTATTATTTTATTGTAGAGATGAGGTCTCGCCAAATTACCCAGGCAGGTCTCGAACCCGCGGGCTCAGGCAATCCACTCACCTCAGCCTCCCAAAGCGCGGGATTACAGGCTGAGCCACTGACCTCGGCTATTCTCACCATTATTAAAGCTGTTAGTAATTGGATGCCTAGTGTATATGACAAAATCAACTGGGTCATTTGCCTAATTTTCTGCTAATCTTTGCAACAAGCCTGACTAAAGTTTGTTGAGTTTAAAATGGTGTGCAGACAGAGGGTGGAACACAGGTCATTGGAGACTGACTCACTGTGGAATCTAGATGCAGTCTTTTTATGAAATACACAGCTGCTTCTTAGTCACCGGTGAGTACCTTACTAGGAGTGGACAGCATGGAATGGAGTAATTCCTAGGGAAGTTCTCACATATGGGGGGAATGAAATGAATGCAAAAGAATGGCCTTGGCTTTTTCTTGTTTTTTACAAAATTTTGTCTAACAATTTTGCAAAGAATAGCAAGAACATGAGCATACAGGAAAGGGCAGGTAGAGAATGACACACTCCAATTAATGAGCACAGATTTTCCTCTCATGTCAAGTCTTTCAAGTGTTCCCTGGGTTCTCATTTAGTGAATAATATGCTTAGTATTTTGTCACAACTCCCAAAACATGAAAATTTACTGTTCCTTTTGAGAGATGAACATTTTACTGAACACTTCATGGAGAGTAGGAAAAAGAATGCACTCACTGCCCAAGGAACAGATATCTTGGTTTACGTTGTCTTTGAACATCTCTGAGAATGTCCCTGAAGACCTTATTCACTTGTCAACGACCTGGCGTCTTTCTCTTTACTTCACAGGCCATTTTCATTTTCCTGGGTTTTCAAGAGTCAGCTAACTCTGGATATTCAGCGCACTCCCCCAAAAATCAGGCATTAGCAGATTCTAAAAATTCCCTATAAATGAATATATTATAAGATCATTTCTTTTGCTCTGTCATGCCCCTGGCGCCCTCACGCATGATTCCAAGAATGTTGTCAAATATTAATTCAAGAGATCAGAATATTCTATTGGAAAGGGAGGAGTGAATTCTGCTCTGAATAAGATATTTTCTCCATGATTTTGAGTCATTTATAACTTTTGCTTATTTTATTTTGTTTTATGACTTACCCCTGTTCACAAGTTTAAGTATCAGGATAAAATCTTTTTTTTCTATCTACAATAAAACAATGACAGAAACAGAATGTAAATCAGCTTCTCATATAAAGAGTGGGTCAGGGTAATAGCCCAATGCTTCAAACCACTCTTTTCTTGACCACAAGTTGCATCCACTTAAGAAGTCTGAAAACTGAAACTAAGTTTCAAACTGATCATAAGAGGGCAATTTAAAAATCAAGTAATAAACACAATTAGCCCGGCATGGTAGCACACGCCTGTAATTCCGGCTACTCCGAAGGCTGAGGTGAAAGGATCGCCGGAGCCCAGCAGGTCAAGGCTGAGGTGACCGGGAGCAGCCACTGCACTCCAGTCTGGGCGACAGAGTGAGACTCCAACTCAATAAATAAATAAATAAACAAACAAACAAACAAACACAACTCACCATCCATGAGACATTCACAGGTAGTATTTTATATTCTGATATGTCTCTTCCTGATGAATTCTGGATAGCATTGGTTTGGCTAAGTCAATGGGATTTAAAAAAAGGTAGATTTTTCTTGCTTTCCCAATACACCACACATAGCTTTTCACGAACACACATTCCCCTCAGAGTGAGGTCCTTGTATTGTTCATCATATAAATCACATGTTATGTGTTGTGTCGTATATTATTGAAAGAATTCCATGCAGCCATGGAGCTGAAAACCGCACACCTGTGGTTCTGGCTACTTGGAAGGCTGAGGTAGAAGGATTGCCAGAGCCCAGCAGGTTGACCCTGGGATGGCCATGAGCATGAGCAATGGAGTGAGACTCCAACTCAAAATCAATAAATTAATTCATTAATTAAAAATATATATAGAGAGAAAGAAACTCAAATTTAAAAAAATAGAGTGATATTCTATTTTCCCCCAAATTCTTCCTTCTTTCTCCCTCCCGCCTTTTTCCCCTTCCTCCCTCCCTTCCTTCTTGGCTATCTCATGTAACATCTACCATTTATCTATTTATCTGTCATCTATCCATCCATCCATCCATCCATCCATCTATCTAATCTATCATCTGTCATCAGTTATCTTACCTACCTACCCATCCATTCATACGTTTATCTATCTACCTCAATAATAAAACTGTTCACTGAGTTTTGAAGGTTGTAATATTATAAATTGTCTACCAAGTCATTCTAAACATTTCCAGTTATTTGCTATTTTAAAATAGTGAATTTTGCATGAAAATTTTGTTTGATGTGGTTGTCTCCAGCTATATTGTCTAATGCATGATCTGACATCAGTCATTACTTCAAACTCTTTTATTAGTTTTCCATGTATTTTAATGTCTAAAACATTATTTATGAAGTTGAATCTTCTTTCAGCTTAGAGAAATCACATTGCGTTTTTTCACATTTATAATAATTTTGATATTGTAAAAGCATGTCTGTATCATTGACCAATAAAAAAATTCAACAAGATATTCAATAGGAGGTCTTAAACATTTAACTTAAGTGATTGACTTAATTCTAATTTCTGTTTTGTTTTTATCCCTAGAACACTATTAATGTTTGTCAATGTTTCAATGTCTTGTGAACTGTAAAATAAATAAATGCATATATTTTACTTTTTTAAACAAACACCTTACCATTTCATGTACTTATTTTACAATCTAGCAGTTTTACTCACAGAAGATCCTTTCTTCTGTTTTATTTGATATCCTTTTACTTCCTTTCTCTGTGATTTCTACATCGTTGCCATTTCCTTCATTTAATTAACTACATCTCCATCAATCAATCTCCATGTTTAATACTGAATTATTTTACTAATTTAAACAACAAGTGTAGCTGGCAGGATGTATTTTATAAAAACTAAATCACTCTAGTAATTACCTTTTGACATTATAATTTTTTTCATTAATTCTCATTAGAGTACATTGATAAGACTGTAAGAATTTCAAACACATATTATTTGCACTCTAGGATAACCATCAAAGTCTAAACTTCCTTCATTGTTTCAATTTTTGATACTTAATCCTCCTGACATGTATTTAGCATGTAGCACAAAATATTTAAAGTACTGTAATTTTATTGCATTAGTCGGAGATAATTTCATGTGTTAAATCAGTGCCAAAATAAAACCTTCAGGCAATCCCAAGATTATGGTTCAAATTATAAATTTTCTTTTTATAATTTTACTTATATTATCTGTGCTGAAATTCAATAATATTTTCATATATAATTTTTTCAGTGGAAAGTTTTTAGAGCACAAACTTTTGATATATAATTTCATATATTGTTTCTTTCAGTTTCATGAGATCAAAAATCAAATTATCTTAAGTTTTGAATTTTACATTTTAAGAAAATTATTTAAACGTATTTGTTTATAAGAAGAAAATTGTCATAGACCATTATTGAAAATGTGTTATTGTGAAAATACATACATATTTTTCAGGAGGTGAAGCATATATCTATATTTTAATATTATGTTTCGAAACCTTAGCAAATCTTAAATGTCTGAAAGTGCTTGATTATATTTAACTACTCAGTACATATGGCTAAAAATTCCCATCTTAATTTCTGAGTTTTCTGTTTGGTTTTTCAAAAACTTTGAAAAAATTTTTTGTAAGATTTTAGCCAAAAGCATTCTGATTTTTTAAGGTTAAAATTTAGTCAATATCTATTTATTTGTACCTACATAGTTGACCTTATCACTGGTCTTTTTTTCCTGTAATTTTATCTTGCCTCTTAGATTATTTTCTTTCTACTAAAAGAACTACCTTTAGTATTTCTCTTGGTGCAGGTTTATTGGGAAGAACTTCTGACTTTTTCTTTGTTGTAAAGAATCATTATTGCACCCTGACTTCCAAGGAATATTGTTGTTGGGTAGAAAATTCTGGATTGGTAGTCACATTCTTTCAGGTCTTCCATGTTCCATTTTATCATATTCTGGATCCCATGATATTGTTCAGCATTAAGTTTTTAATTTAATTGATGGTCCTTTAGAAGTGGTTTTTCCTTGTTTCTTTTTTTTCCTGGCTGTTTTTATTTTTATTTTTTATTTTTTTTTTGTCATTCTACCATGCACCTGCATGTTGTTTTCTTTGCACTTATCCACATTTAGATTTACAAAACTGTTTGCATTAGTTAACCCAGTTTTGTACATGTATTTAATGTTTTTTTCTTACCCATTCTATTTTTCTGCCTTTAATTCCAGTATTTTCTTTATTCATGAATTCCATGTTACAAATGGTCTCCTCTGTTGTTGAATGCATTATTACAAGTATTTCTAGTAGGGCATTTTTCAGTGCACAATTTTAACTTTTATTTTTAGATTCTAATTATCTGTAGAAAATCTCCACATTTTAATCTATCTTCTTGGCTTTTTCAATCCTAAATTTTCAAACATTTTAATTATCCTAATTTCATAGAACTTGAAAGAACACTTCCATATATGGATAATCTGCACATATGTTTCTATCATCTGCTACCTCTTTTGGGTTTAGGTCCTGAAGTCCTGTATTTGACTTATGTGTATTTTTAATATATAAAAAATATGGAAACCCCAGATGATTTTAGCTTTCTCAAGAAACTGTGCACATTTCCTGCAAAGGATGGAGGTGGCTCAAGAATGTACTGTGTCTGTCTGTTTCACAACCCCACCTGCCTGCAGACATCAAGAGATTTCTACTGAGAGAGCCTGGTCTAATCTTGCAGTTCTTTCTCTTTTGTTCTTAAAACTTTCCAACAAGTTTTAAGTAAAAGTAGTAAAAAGTAGAAAGAGCTACAGTTATAAAAGTAGAAAGAGTAGTAAACAGTAGAATAGAGTTGGTTTTGAGATATTTATTTATATATGTATAAATAACACAAGCATATTATCTATATAATTTCTCATTCCATCAGCTTCTAATTTTGGCAAATGTCTTTAGAGTGCGACCAGGTATGGAATGAACCTCCCCACGTCTCTCTTAAAACCTCTACTGCTTTTTTTTTAATCTCTGAGACACAGTTCTGCAAGGGTATGATGTGCTCATCCTTCTGACCACACACAACATCAGCAAATTCACCTAAGGTGAAAGTCGCCAGAAAACCAGTACCTAGCTTGAAGTTTCTGTTCTCCCTGAAGTTTTAATTCTTTCTATTTTTGATGTAGTCATTGCTTTCCCATGCCCTCAGACAAATTTCTGTCTTTTTGCAGACTTTCATGCTGATCTCTGTGGTGGTTCTAATCTGCTGCCAGATACTGTATCCTACACAGCTGGGATCACTTTCCATGTTTTCAGTATAACACACACACACACACACACACACGCACGCACGCACACACACACACACACACACACACACACACACACACACACACTGTAATGAGTTTAAAGATGTCCCCACACCCAAAAGACATGTGATTTCTTAAACTCTAAAAGCTGTGAATATGACCTCATTTTTTTAAAAAAGGCTTTTTGTAGATATTAGTTAATGTCGACACTTATGGTTGTACACTTCCTTCTTAGAATTGCCTTTGATGCACCCCATAAGTTTTTAACTTATTTTTAAAACTTGCTGGGAAGTTGACTTTATTGACTATGAATACAATCTCTCCTACTTTGTTTCTATTAATTTTTATATTTTTTATGATGCTAGATTGGCATGGGGTGGTTGTTGTTGAAAGTTTTCTGTCTCTCCTAGACTGCTCTTTTTCTGTTGATTTGCCAGGAAAGAGTGGGCTTCTCTTGAGACTTTCTTTTTTTTTTTAATATGCTCTACTAATACTTGTGGTTTCTCCAGAATCTGACTCATGATACAGAGGAGGCAACAGAAAATCCTAGAGAGTCACCACCATGTTGTTCCCTGAGTCTCCCCTATTAAGTCCACTTTCATCTCCTCACCTTCCAGAGTCTTCCTGTAACTGCTTCCTACATAGTGTGTGCTGTTAGCTATGCTGAGCAGGAGAAACAGGAGGAATGTGGCTACTCTGTTTTGTCTGGATTGAGAAACCTCTCTTCATCACATTTTATATTTGCTTTTCTTGTGGCACAAAGGAAAGCTACTGATCTGATACAGATTTTTCTAAGTCGATCACTTTACTATTGTCTACATATATTTTTGTTTCAATTTGATAGGTTTCATAGCTCGAGAATATTGTAAGTATAATTTTAGTACTGCCATTACCTTAACAATATTTATAATTCTGTTGTCATTTATCATAATGAGTTAAAGACTCAGAAGAATTTTAAATATTTCCTCATTTTAATTTTTCTCTTAGAGTTATATGACTGATTATTACTGAAAAAAGTAGAGATAAAAATGTAAAATATAAATTTTATTGTATAAGTATATGCTCATGATATATTAAAAATAAAATATTCTCTACACATTTTAAGTCCTAGTCAAAATATCACCTTTTCAAACATTTTCTACATTTTTTTGCAAAATGCTTTCTTTTTCACCAAAAATTGTAATTTCTTAATGAAATATGAAACATAGATTTATTAAAAGAAAGATATGTTACAAGCAGTATACCAGTGAGAGTGTGTGCTCCCCAAATAATTGTCTCATTAATAGTTTGGTTATTGTATATGGTTTGGCATTTATTTATTCTCAGTTTAAATTCTAATTTATGTTGTTTGAAATTTTTCTGACTGTGGAGATGATCTTCCATCTCTAAACACATGTCTTGATGAGCTCCATTCACATCCACTGCAGCATTCACCAGCTCTCTTAGGATACACTGGCTCACGTGAAGTTTGTTTAGGATCAATAGACAGGTTTCATGTCAAGTTTCTGAAGCTGCCAGCTCTCTTCTGCTCTCTTACTGTATTAGGGAAGCAGAGATATAGATGGATGGATAGATGATAGATAGATAGATAGATAGATAGATAGATAGATAGATAGATAGATAGACAGGAGATAGAGATATTTATAGACAGATGGAGATATTTATAGATAGATATATTTATAGATTATAGATAAAATGTAGGTAGATAAATGATAGACAGGAGACAGACATATTTATAGATGGACAGATAGATGGAGATATTTATAGATAGATAGAGATATTTATAGATGGTAGATAAATAGTAAGTAGGTAGATGAATAGATAGAGAGAGAGATAGATAGGTAGACAGGCTCTATATTGTAAAAACAATAATTTGAGTCTCCTTCTACAGGCAGATAAGCCTCCTAATATTTCTTAGATTGGAATGTATGCATATATTACATATATAAGGTCAAGAAGCTACCTGGATAGTGTCAGAAAACGGGAGCAAGTTAGTAATTAGACAAGAATCAGTAGAATAGGTGCTGCCCTGAACCTTCCCCTTACAGCTTCCTTTTATTCAAATGTGTGATTGTCCTTTCTGTGGTTTTTAAACTTCCCATATACAGACACCCTAGATATTATCACAAATCTCAGTAACACTTTGTGTTGGATATTCCTGACATTTGTGGAATAGAGATGGTTCCACTATATGAAAAGAAATCTGCTAGAAAAATTAGGCTGTGAAGCACTCAAAAGGCAGGTTGAGGTTGTCTTTTTTATGTATATGTTGTTGTCATACTTAAATTGCTGACTTGTTGATTTTAAGAGAACTGCAGTACAGCAAAGCAGTTAATATTAAGTTACATGGAAATTCACTTAGATGATTTCCTAGTTCTAAGC
>NW_007159199.1:1582-2625 GCF_000164805.1 Carlito syrichta | reverse complement strand
CTTACCCTTCTGCAACACCAGGAAAGAGATCCCACTTCCCTCTGATGATAATTGCCAACAAAATACTCCCTGGTGATCAAGGAAGTTTAGTTATTCAGAGATGAGCTGAGGTTTGCTCTTACAATGAGAAAAGTGAGACATTAGACAGGTTTGGGCATAACCCAATGAGACTAGAGGAGGCTGGCTCACCTGACTAGCAGATGAAAAAGCCATGCAAGTTTTGCTGTAAGACAAGGAAAAAATGTCTCTCAGTTGCCAAATGACCCACTCCACGTTCTGAGCCACCATGCCATCTACCACCTTGGCAGCTGACACAAACAGATAACATGCAAAGATTGATTAGGGCTTATTGAAGTGGGTCTTTGCATCCATAGCGGAGTAGAGGGCTACCTCAGTTGTGAGATGACCAAGGATTCTGTCATCTGATGAATGCAATGAATGACAATAGGGGAAGCTAAACTTCCCTTCAGGCTACTATATCTGGATTTATAATGGAATACTTGAGCACCTAGATAATGAGATAGTCACTAAGTATTAGACTACTGTCAATTTCAGTCACTCAGTGTCATTTTATTCCATAGATGTCACCGGATTATCTGGAACAATTAAATTGTTCCTTATACACCTGAGAGAGCCTCCATAAAAGTATTCAATACTAGGTACCAAGTTCTTCCAAATGGAGATCTGGACACTAGCCAACATAAATACTGTTTAGGATAAGAGGATAGAAAAAGGAACTGGATCAAACCTAGGGCCATGTGGATCTGACCTAATATCCAAGGAGTTCCAGAAGAGGAGACTGATAGTTTGTCCTTAGATATCAATAAAAAAAAGTAACTTAGAGAAGTTGTTTGGAAATAACTCAAATATGTGGAAAGTAAGCAGAATACTTCTATATAATCAATACATTAAAGGAAACACAGAAAGGTTAAATAAATGTCTTTACTAAATAAAAATAAAAACAGCATACCAAAATTGGTGAGATCCTGCTAAAGCAAAGCATGGATGAAAATGTATATGTTTTGTTGCATATATTGAAAACA
>NW_007159199.1:0-910 GCF_000164805.1 Carlito syrichta | reverse complement strand
GATAAATAATCCTTTAAGACACAGAAATAGAAATTCTTGATAAAAATGCTGATGAGGTTGAGGAACAACGGAATTCTTACACTGCTCGCAGAAATACAAAATGGTACAGATACTTTGAATGTTTTTTCTCACCAGTTGCATTCAGTATTATATTGGCCATCCTAGCCAGTTCAATAAAAAAAAAGCAAGAAAGAGAAATAAAATTAATTCAGAATGAAAAGGAAGAATTTAAAAGGACTATATTCTCAGATGACATTGTCATTCATAGACAGATAGAAAGAAAGAAAGAAAGAAAGAAAGAAAGAAAGAAAGAAAGAAAGAAAGAAAGAAAGAAGGAAAGAAAGAAACGATAGATAGATCTTACAGAATCTTCACAACAGTGACTAAGTGAAAACTGAGATTTGCAAGGTTAGAGAAGACAATATAAATGCACATACACAAATTGTCTGTATTCTACCAACAAACAATTGCAAATAGAATTTGCAGTACCATCATAAAATAAAATATTTAGATATACATTTAACAAAATATGTATGAATACACTAAAATTAGAAAACATCAAAAAAGATAATTTAAGATGACCTAAATAAATGAGGCATCAACTACCTTTATAGATCAGAAGAAAACTCAATATTATAGAGATAAAATTTCTCCTAAAATTGAGCTATAGAGTCGAGGTAATACCTACCCCAGTCATAATCTCTGACCAGTTTTTAGAAAAAATGATGTGATTCTACAATTTATATGGAAAGGCAAATAATTTACAGTAGCAAAGCAATTATAACAAAACAAAAAGGACTTAACCTACTTAATTTGAAAGCTGACTATAAAGACTCAGTATTATGAAGATGTCAGCTCCTCCCAGACTGATCTATAGATTCAATGCAATTCCAATAAAAATCTCAGCAGG
>NW_007159198.1:0-641 GCF_000164805.1 Carlito syrichta | reverse complement strand
CACCCAGTAAAGCCACAGGCATTCTCCCAAATCTGAGTCAGTTAAGAAAACACCATTTTTGATCAGAGACCATTGTCGCACCAACAGTGGCCTCTGTAGGCACTTGGGTTTTAGCCCAGAGACAAAGCTGCTTGCTCTGAAATGGGGTAGGGACTTCCCACACTTGGAGCAAAGCATGGAGATCACCTTAGGGCTTAGAACTGAACCTGGGCTCATTCCAGTCTGTGGCTGGGAGCAGCAGAGCGCACTTGCAAGTTGTGTTTCCCTCTCAGAGAGATAAGTTGCCAGGGTCGGAACTTTGACCCAGAATTGGTCTGTGTGTGCCACTGCCTAGACATTCCACCCTGCCTCACTCCTCCAGGCAACTGCAGCAAGGGAACCCAGCAATACCAAGGAACTCCCAGAATAACAACCTAAACAACAGGCATTTATCAGGGAGCACCCACTCCCATGCTCTGAAACCTGCATGAGCAGAAGAAAAGTTGTGGCGGTCATGGTTTCTCATGAACAGTGAATCCTATGGTCTATGCCATTTTTGCAACCCGGAACTTTTCAGTGAGCACCACTGTTAAGAATCCCAGCCTCCTTCCCAGACTAGCTGAGGTGGTGAGTCCCAGTAATATTGAGGAAAAGGAGGGAAC
>NW_007159197.1:0-1021 GCF_000164805.1 Carlito syrichta | reverse complement strand
AAATAATTCAGGTTGACTATATGCCCAAAGACAGTGTTCGTCATTTTAATATCAGAAATGTTTTATTACTTAATTTAAGCTTTCTAACAAAAACAATTGCCCTGGCCTTTTGACATTTCAGAGGATTGACCTTTCAACATCTTTCAGTAAAATTACATTCAACTCTTCTTTTTGAAGTAAGCATTTAAGATAATCAAGCTATTCTAAAGAATAATTCCCTTGGATTTATCTTTTTTAAAAAAATACATCTGATGTCATTCATATGAATCGTGGGCAGAATAACTTAAGTTTTGGGGCTTTTCAAAGAAAAATGTCCAGAGTAATATAATATAATTAATAAAATTAGTTTCTCTGGGGAATTCTTTCTGATCTCGCAGACTGTGTAATGATGCAAATCAGTATAACTTTGTGACAAAGCATCCGTTGAATGCCACAGATTATAGAAGTAAAATACTGTTTTCAGTTGTAGTTTTACTCAAGTAATTGGATGTTTTTATCATAATCTCATGAATATTGGAGCAGAAGCAAATTTGTTTTTTAATTGAAATTAAAGCAGGCCTGGCTCGGTGGCTCAGCCGGTAATCCCAGCACTTTGGGAGGCTGAGGTAAGAGGATTGCCTTAGCCCGTGGATTCGAGACCAGTCCGGGCAACTTGGCAAGACCTCGTCTCTACAATAAATCAAAAATTAGCTGGGCGTGGTCGCATGAACCTGGCTGAGGTAAAAGGATCACTGGAGCTCAATAGGTCAGTGCTGGGGTGACCATGAGTGTGCCCCTGCACTCCAGCCAGAGCGACGGAATGAGACTCCAACTCAAAAAGAAAAAAGAAAAAATTGAAACTCTTCACAGCATTTAGAATAAGTATTATTTTAACTTCTCAATGTTAGTGACCATTGCAACAGTCTGTATTTTTGCTTTAATTATATTCATATTGTCACAAGTGATATCACCTCCTTGGAAAGCTATTCAGATTTTACTTACCCTTAGAAAGGGCATAGTAATCGTAGCCATCAGGTTTTCT
>NW_007159196.1:0-923 GCF_000164805.1 Carlito syrichta | reverse complement strand
CCCGGCTGATTTTTTTTATTTGTTGTAGAGATGAGGTCTCGCGGCCCAGGCGGGTCTTGAACCCGCGGGCTCAGGCCATCCACTCACCTCAGCCTCCCAGAGGCGCGGGATGACAGGCCGAGCCACCGAGCCCGGCTTACATAGATTTTTTTAAGTAAGATTTTTAAGATGAAGATTTTGCTCCCCATTAACAGGTTTCTTTACTGTTCAAGTATCAGGTTTTATTCTCATTTTTATCAATAGCCATGCTGCTAGGACATGCCAGTGTGGAAATCTGTCTAATTGTCATTCATTGTATTTTATGTGTCTAGTTAAAATAGCATAGATGAAACTGAGAGAACATATATATTCTGAATAAGACAATTTTGTGGATTTTTATTTCCCTTCCTTGTGTCAACTATACTAACCTGTGTTTCTTTCACTGAATCTCAAACACTGGATTGTAAACAGAAGTTTCATCTTTGTTTCCTGGTTATTTAGCACAGGCTTGGCATATGGCAGATATCTAGTGAATAAGTCTTAGATTAAAATACTTGCCAATCTGGTGGCACTAGAGTCAGTTCAGTTCCACATGTATTTGCCAAGGCTACCGTGCACTCAACTAGTTTTGGTACAACTTGCAAGGTACTAATTAGGGGTTAGGGTAAATTTAAAATGTTATCTTAAAGGAATGGAGACAAGAACGTTAAGGGATTGACCCGATTGCCATGACAATTCCTTACCCATGAGGAAATGGGGATTAATATTTATTGAGCATCTGTTCATACCATGTGCTAGTTATTTTACATTTAGTATCTCATCGAATCCTAAGGTTTTAGAAGCCAGGATTGACCCTCTTGTTCTGTGAGAGGAGCATGAAGTGCACATTAACCGGATTTCTTTCTGTAGTCACTGGTTTTCCATATTGGCTATTCATTATAAAT
>NW_007159195.1:0-1494 GCF_000164805.1 Carlito syrichta | reverse complement strand
TAAAATTCATTCTAATCTGATGTGTTACTCTTGGAAGTCTTTTACTGGTTTTTCTTTTCCTAACTCTCATCAACAAAACATGTGCATAAATTTAAAAACCGTTTTGAAAGTTCAGTTACCCTAAGTTTCTCTACATTAAAAAATACACACACACACACCTCTCTTCTGGGGCAATTATTATATCATAGCTGTTCAAAACAATATACATATTTCATACACTTTGATATGTAATTGTAAGGCATAAGAGTAACGCTGCACCTGAAATATATGCATAATGACAGGAATGCAGCTTTTGAACATATTCACTCATGAATCCCTGCGTCATTTATATCCTTATGTCACTTATGCTAAAGTGATATAAGATTATAGTTCTCTGTTTCACTTTTGTAGATTGAAACACTGGGAAAATTTCTTATTTCATATAAAAGTTGATAAGAAATTTGAGTCGTTTTTAATAGAACACCCAATTCCTTGGATTTTTTCAGAATTATATGCCAAAAGTCATGTCACGATCACTATGAAAAATAAGCATTAATCAGTTTTTTGGTTAACAATACACTTATGCTTTAATTTTGTCGACATTGAAACATGAAATAAGGGCCTCATCTCTACAAAAAATAAAAATGAGCGCCATGGTGGTGAGTGTCTGTAGTCCCAGCTACGTGGGAGACTGAGGTGAAGGATACTTTGAGCCAGGATGTTTGAGGCTGTAGTGAGCTGTTATTACACTATTATTCTATTCTACCGTGGGCTACGAGTTAGGTACCCTCCGTTGAAAGAAAGAGAGAGAGGAAGGAAGGAAGGAAGGGCAAAATATTTTAAAACTGAGTCACTTATCTACGTTCATAGGTATGAACAAGTAACTTTTACTTAGACTTATTAAGCAATTGTTCATTTTATCTGTTACTGTTTTATTTATAAGAACATTTGAAAGATGCCATGCTCAGAAAGGTTTATGAAAATTGAAATATTGCCAACTTAAAAATACTTTTAATATTATCACTTCTTGAAAAAAATTCTAATCTTGTCATATGCTTTTCATATATTTTTAGCTAAACTCAGAAATGCAGATTAAGCTTTTTCAAGTTGTGGAAAGTGTTTGCCATATAACCTACTTTGCAGAGATAATCAGCCAAACCAGACTTATTTTTGCTCCCTTTCCCCCCTGAAATACATATCTGGCAGGGTCTAGCTAGAAAAGGAGAGTAGGTGACACATTATATAAAACTGAACTTACAGATTACGAAATCTTCAGATTCCTTCTTTAACATTATACTGCATAGCTGGTTGCTTTTTTATCTTGTATCATCAGGAACCCAAAAGACAGGTGAGAATCTTCATTTCCAATTTAACAGAAACTTCCTTATATCTGGAGTGGAAAGATTCCTCCCTTGGACACCAATAAGTCTTCTTAAACCAGCAGAGCTCAGATTTGGGGTCAGACTTCTTAAACCAGCAGAACCTCGTAAAACAGCAGAGTCCAGATTTGGGGGT
>NW_007159194.1:0-999 GCF_000164805.1 Carlito syrichta | reverse complement strand
TGGGTGTGCCACTACCAACATTGGAAGCAGATACTGCTTCAAAATTGGAAGAACATGAGATGGGAAAAATGGGAGATATTTTTTAAAAAAGTTATATTAATTGATCAAAATTTCTCTGATAACATGCATGTAGTACACTCTTGTATAACAAAGGACAATTTCCAAAAAAGACCAAAAGCACATCCATTTACTTTATTTACTTGCTTCTATGTTATTGTCTGTAGACAAAAAAGTATATAGGAATTAGGTTTATGTTCCCCAAATTTGCACATAAAGGCTAATAAATATTTTATTGTCGAAATATTTATATTACTCAAATTCTCTCTCTTTGTGTGTGTGTGTGTGTATATATATATATATATATATATATACACACATCCATACCATATATATATATGAAAACACAAAAGTGTGTCAATTTTGTGTCAAATAATAACATTTAAATGGCTTTATGTTAAAATATTAAATTCTTAAAACTACAACTTTACTTAAAATATTTTATTTAATATTTTGATGATTTGAGTTATAACTTATCTTTTAACAATATAGGTAATTTTGCATGTTTTGGAAGAAAAGACTTTTTGAAAATATGAAAAATAACTTTTTGATTTTTACATTTAACTTACATCTTCAATGAAAATATATCCCACTTTTTGAATGTTTTTAATCCTTGAGATCATTATCTCTACAACATAAATTATATAAGAATCTTGATTAACATGACATAATAATTTTTCTATAATGAATGTTGAAGAATATATAATAATTGATATATTTTGTGGCTTACTGTGCATTGATATATTTTGTGGCTTACTGTGGCTTATTGTGCATTGTACTAGACTCTAAAAAGAATATTTGGAAATGCACAGTCATAGCACAATTTAGTTGTTTTTACTATGTCCCCAACTTCATTCATATAACAACCATAGCTTTATATGTACGTTGAGATTTGGTTAGTTTGAAGTCATCTTTTTCACAGAAGGAGAACATATCGTATTT
>NW_007159193.1:0-718 GCF_000164805.1 Carlito syrichta | reverse complement strand
GGAGTATTTTCACTGTATGGAGTGACAACTCGGATCTTCCGTCTCCCCCTTCTCTGAGTCTATATGCTCCTGATCCTGAGGTGGCTGTCCAAATACACTCCCCCACAGAGAAGAGTGTATGTGGGTGTGCAGATACCAAGGACTAGGCCTGTTCAGCGGCCCTAGATCTCGTTGTCAGTCAACACACTGCACCACCATTTGTTCCATGAACTCATTTTCTCCAAGTTTGTTTTTTTCCCCCTCTTCCTATACACTCCTTCAAGTTATGCTCAATTCAGGAAACATAGGCAAAATCAACTTCTTCAATCTGCAAAATGGATCCTGTGCCCCTGGCTTGGGGAGTGAAGGAAGAAGGGAGGAGAAAGGAACAAGGAAGGTATAAGACACAGGAAAAAGGTGCCACTATCATGGATACTGGCACAAGGAAAAAAAAAAGACATCAACAGAACTGAGTAGAGAACAGAAGGACTGTAGCAGGGCTACCTGGAGAGGAACTTGATGCACAAGAAGTGAGTGCTCTCACCATGGCTGGAACACAGACTACCCATCCCCTGCTCCGAACAGTCCACTGAATTTGGAGCACTGTGAGGTGGTAGTTACCGGCTACCACAAAGTTAGTGTGGCAGAGCCAGGATCCTAACCTGGAGAGTTGGACCTGTGGGCCCCTGACCACAGCTCTGCATGGTCTCCAAGGAAGCATAGTCTTCGGGGCAGTGCA
>NW_007159192.1:0-741 GCF_000164805.1 Carlito syrichta | reverse complement strand
GAAGAAGGGAGGAGAAAGGAACAAGGAAGGTATAAGACATAGGAAAAAGGTACCACTATCATGGATACTGGCACAAGGAAAAAAAAAAGACATCAACAGAACTGAGTAGAGAACAGAAGGACTGTAGCAGGGCTACCTGGAGAGGAACTTGATGCACAAGAAGTGAGTGCTCTCACCATGGCTGGAACACAGACTACCCATCCCCTGCTCCGAACAGTCCACTGAATTTGGAGCACTGTGAGGTGGTAGTTACCGGCTACCACAAAGTTAGTGTGGCAGAGCCAGGATCCTAACCTGGAGAGTTGGACCTGTGGGCCCCTGACCACAGCTCTGCATGGTCTCCAAGGGAAGCATAGTCTTCGGGGCAGTGCACACGCTGTTTGTTTGTGCTGGAAAAGTTTCCTCACTATATGAAGAGAAAATAAAAGTTGGCTCTCTACATCCCTGTAGTATACAGTGTACCAAAGAAGAGTGTAAACGGATTAAAGACCAACACTTGAAGGATAAGCCCTGCAATGTAACAGAAGAAAAAGCAGGAAAACATTTTTGTGACCTGGGAGTAGAAAAAGATTTCTTAATACCCTAAAAGCCTAAAGTGTAACCTCTTCTAATGAAAATAATAAAATGGATTTGACTACTATAAAATTAAAGATCTCTCCTCATAAGATATACCATTGATGAAGTTGATAAAAGACTACAAATTTATAAAGAAAGGAAAACCTAAAAGAATAAACAAGAAAC
>NW_007159191.1:0-1007 GCF_000164805.1 Carlito syrichta | reverse complement strand
GCTAGCTAGTCAGCTAGATAATTAAGTCAGCTACCAGCTTACTAGCCAGTAAGCTAGCTAGTTAAGTAAGCTAACTAGACAGCTAGATAGCTTGTTTGCTAACTAGTTATGTCAGCTAGATAGCCAGTTAGCTAGTCATCTAGCTAGGTAAGACAGGTAGCAAATCAACTAGTTACTTACCTAACTAGTCGACTAACAACTCAGCTAGCTTTTCAGCTAACTAGTGGGCTCACTCGATTTTCATCAGGTCAGCTAACTATTAGGCTTGCTAGCCTGCCAACCGGTCAGCAAATTAGTTGGCTCACTCACCTGCCAACAGGTCAACTAACTTCCTGGTTCGCTCTTAGGCCAACAGGTCAGCTATCTAGTCGGCTTGTTTGCCAACTGACTAGCTATGTCAGATCACCGGTTGGCTCGGTCGATGGCCAACTAAGTCCAACCAGTTGGCACACGTGCCAGCAGACTAAAGTCAGTTGACAAAGCTCACTCGCTGGCCAAGTATTTAAGTCGGTTGATCAGTCAGCTTACTTGCCAGCTGACTAGTTAAGTCAGCTGACCAGTCGGCTCACTTGAGGGCCGACTGGTTAATTCAGCTGAAAATTAGGGTCATTCACTGGTCGACTAGTTAAGTCAGCACACCTGTAGGCTTACTCACCAGTCGACTAGTTAATTCAGTTAATTGGTCGGCCGACTAGTTGGCCAACTTGTTCAGTCAGATAACCAAACAGCCGACTAGTGGGTCAACTTGTCAGCCAACAAGTTAGGTCAGCTAAATAGTCAGCCGAATAGGTAGGTCAACTAACTAGTGAGCAAACAAGTCGGCCGACTAGTTAGGTCAGCAATGTAGCCAGCCAACACGTTAACCGAGCTAACTAGAGGGGCAACTCTTCAGTCAACTAGTTAACCCAGCTAAATAGTTGGCCGAATTGTCGGCCAACTTATTAAGTCAGCTAACATGTCAGCCGAGTAGTCAGCCAAAGTGTTAAACGTTCTAATAGTCAGCCGAT
>NW_007159190.1:0-784 GCF_000164805.1 Carlito syrichta | reverse complement strand
GAGTAGTCAGCCAAAGTGTTAAACGTTCTAATAGTCAGCCGATTTGTCAGACAACATGTTAATTCACCTAGCTCACTAGTTAACCAGCATGTTACGTCGGCATGTTAACTCTTTTACCAACTAGTTAAAAATAATTATCCAACTTATTAACCAACTCATTAAGTCAGCTAGCTATGTTGTTAGCCAACTAAAGTAAGCTTGCTAAATCAGCTAACTAGCTAGCAAAGTCAGCTATCTAAGTTAGTTAGTTAGCTAGCAAAGTCAGCTAGCTAAGTCAGCTAGCTCACTAGTTAGTTAACAATTTAATTCAGCTACTTAAGTCTGCTACCTAACTACTTAGCTAATTAGGTAAGTCAGCTCGTTATTCAGGTAGTTAAATAGTTAGCTAACTATTTATTTCAGGTATTTAAATCAGCTCGCTAACTACTTAAGTGAGCCAGTTAAGTTACCTAGCTAAGTATTTATGTCTGCTATCTACGTCATCTAGTTAGTCAGCTTTCTAATTAAGTCAGCTGGTTAAGACAGCTAGCTATCTAGAGAGCTAACGAGTTAAGTCAGCAGGTTGAGTCAGGTAGTTGGCTAGTTAACTATTGGGTTAAGTCAGTTGGTTGAGTCAGCTAACTAGCTAGTTAGCAAACAGGTTGAGTCAGCTGGTTGAGTAGGATAGATAAGTAGTTAGATAATGAGTTAAGTCAGCTGGATGGTCAGTTAGCTAGCTAGATAGCTAACGAGTTAAGTCAGCGGTTAAGCCAGCCAGCCAGCTCATTAGTTAACAAGTTAAGTC
>NW_007159189.1:0-809 GCF_000164805.1 Carlito syrichta | reverse complement strand
AGTAGCTGAAGGACAGGCATGCGCTGCCATGCCAGATTGATTTTTTAATTTATTGTAGAGATGAGTTCTCGCTGCCCAGGCGGGTCTCGAACACACGGTCTCCGGCAATCCACTCATCCCAGCCTATCAAAGGCGCAGGATTACAGGCTGAGCCACCAAGCCCGAATCATATGAAATCATTATTGTAATTCCCAGGTCTGAGAATAATGATGTTCTCTTAATGGTTATTTCATTGAATAAGTAGATTGACTAAAAGGCTAGTTTTTACATTAAAAGAGATAAGTAATGTCAGTTAAATAAGCATGTCAAATTGTCATTTATGACATCAACCTCAGAATTTTGACATCATAATGGGAGGGACCTCGACTACTGAGAAATCCTTAAGCTTCAAGGGCTTATGTATAGTGCTCTGCCAAATGCGGTAAACATGGTTGATTTCATTCCCAAGAAGAGAAGAAATCTATGTTTTCACACCTATGCAAAAACTTCTCCAGGTATAAGTGACCATTCAATAATCCACGAAACGAGGTACTATTTTGTTTGTTAGCAAAGCAGTATTTATTGAGAGGACGGAGAATCACCCACACTGGGATGAGACCTGAGGAGGTTGCCAACGATGTAGTCTTTTATTATTATAATCACCAAATGCTATTGGAGCATGGTTATAGCACAATCACATACTATTTTAGCACTTTCTTTAGTTTAGAAACTTTTGGATGTTTTTAGTATTATGTCACAGCCTTGAGCCGTTTTCTAACAGGATTTGAACATCACTTTAGCTACGATCTTTGTCAATTTTCCAGAATTTT
>NW_007159188.1:0-1380 GCF_000164805.1 Carlito syrichta | reverse complement strand
CATGCCTGGAAATCCCAGCACTCTGGGAGGCTGAGTTGGGAGGATGGCTGTAGCCCATGTGGTCAAGGCCAGCCAGGGCCTTACAGGGAGACCTTGTCTCCACACCCATCCATAGAGGAGGTCTGAGGACGTGGAGCCCATCTTTCTGACCACTACAGAGGTTGAGGCAGGAGCAGTGCCCAAGCCCACAATTTCGAGGCTGGTGGTGAATGACAGTCGTGTCCCCAGGCACCAGCCTGGGCCACAGAGCCAGACCCTGTCTCCAGAAACATCAGAATTGTACACAGACTCTCATCTGCACATGGTGTGCTCAAAGGATGACTGCCTTTAGAACCAGAAAAAAATGGGACTTGGGGGTAAGAAATGTCCCTGGGTGAAGGATGTGTCCCTTCCCTCTCTTGGTGCAAAGTCCTCATTGCCGAGTTGGAGGACCATCCTGCCTGGGGCACATTTCTCACCTTGGGGAGGAGAGTCGGCAGGAAACAGGCCAGGGAGTTTCTGGAACTCCCGCACAAAAGTGGTGGCAGCCATTGGGGGAGGTTGGGGCTTTAAGGTGCCAAGCTTTGGAGGGGGAGGAGAACTGAGGGTAGAAGGTTTTCAAGTGAAAGGATTTCTTTGATGACTTACGTTTTCTTTGTCATTCTTTCTTTCATTATTTCTTTCTTTCCTTCGTTTTTTTCTTCCTGTCTTCCTTTCTTTCTTTCTGTCTTACTTTCTTTTCTTTCTTTTCTTTTTTTCCTCAGTAGGTTGTCCAGACTGCTCTCAAACCGCCAAACCTGGGCTATCCTCTCAGCATGGGCCTCCAAACTGCTGCAAAAACAGGCTTTCCATTTGGTTGACATCCTTGATTCCTGCCTGGTCTTGAAATCTGGGCCAGAGGCAATACCCACTGAGACAAGCCCTCACCCAAGGATTTCTGGATTTTGCTTGGGATAGTGGTGGAGGCTTGCTATGTTGTCCAGTCTGTTCTTGAGCTACTGGGCTCTGACCATCTTCCTGTCTCAACCTGCCTGAGTGCCGAGGAGACACGCGTGAGTCAACAGGTCATCCCCATTCCCCGATGGTTTGAGTATCATGCCCTCCCTTTCCCCAAAGCAGCCCTTGGGAGGGGCTTGCAGGTCCACCATGGGGAATGAGGCAGGAGGATGGGGTCACCCCAGTGGTGACATGTTCCTGCCTCAAGTGCTCCCCCGGGGGAGGACTTAGTGGATTGGGTTCCCAGGTCGTCAGAAGGGATCAGTTCTCGCAGTGGGTCTAGAGAGAGGTGGGCAGGGTGGATGGCCTGGCTCAGGCTGTTATCCCATTGTTTTGGGGGGCCGAGGCAAGAGGTTGGACAGAGCCCCCTTGCTCAAGTAAAGCCTGGGCTCCTTGGTGAGACCT
>NW_007159187.1:0-425 GCF_000164805.1 Carlito syrichta | reverse complement strand
ACCACCACAACCACAGGCTGGACTCAGGGACTAAGTCTGGTTTCCTGACCCTACAGAGTCTCAGGAGAGTGGACGGCCTGAGCCTGCAGATTTGACACCAGCCTGGGACACGGCTAGAGACCTCATCTCAGCCATCAAAATAAATCCAAAGATTAGCCAGTTATGGTGGCACAGGCCTGTGGTTCCAGACACTGGGGGCCGAGGTGGGAGGATTCCCTGAGCCCAGCAGGTGGAGTCTGCAGTGTTCGTGAGCATGTCCCTCCTCTCCAGTCTGGTTGACAGAGCAGGCTTCAAACTCCAAATAATAATAATCAAAATCACCACCACCACCACCACCACCCCCGCCTCCTAGAACAAGGAGCTATCCTCAGGGAGAGGAAAGGGCACTTTCCTGCCTGTCATTCATGGGAGATTTCAAAGGTGGT
>NW_007159186.1:0-819 GCF_000164805.1 Carlito syrichta | reverse complement strand
CCAGCTCACTCAACTGCCTGACTTAACTAACTAGTCATACAGCTAACCAACTGACTTAATTAGCTAGCTACTTACCCAGTCAAGTGGCTAGCCAACTGACTTAAATAGATGACTAAACTAGCTAGCCAGCTGGCTAGCCAGCTGACTTAATTAGCTTGCTACCTTGTTTGCTAGATGGCTAGCCAGCTCGCTTAACTAGCTAACTACCCAACTCGCTAGCTGGCTAGGCAGCCATCTAGCTGGCTAGCAAGATGACTAGCTGGCTAACCAGCTCTCTTAAATAGCCAACCATCTGGCTGGACAGTGGGATAGAAAGCCAGCTTAACCAGCCAGCCACAATGCTGGTCAGCTGGCTAGCCTCAGCCATCTTGACTTGCCAGCGGCCTGGCTAGCCATCTGACTTAACTAGCTGACATAACGAGATAGCCATCAGAATAGCCAACTAGCTTAACTAGTTAGCCACATAGCTAGCAAGTTGGCTCAGTAGCTCACTTAACTTGCTGACTTTACTGGCTAGCCAGCTGACTTAATTACCTAGCTACCTACCTAGCCAGGTTGCTAGACAGCTGACTTAACTAGCTGACTTAACCAGCCATCCACCTGGCTAGCTAGCTGACTTAACTAGCGAGATAACTCACTAGCCAGTTGGATAGCCACTTGAATTAACTAGCTGACTTATCCAACTAGTCAGCTGGCTAGCCAGCTGACTCAAATATCTGACATAACGAGTTAGACAATTGGTAAGCCCGCTGATTTAACTTGCTGACATCTCCAGCTAGCTAGGTGGCTAGCAAGCTGACTTAAAGAGCTAGCTACTGA
>NW_007159185.1:0-671 GCF_000164805.1 Carlito syrichta | reverse complement strand
CAACTAGCTTAACTAGTTAGCCACATAGCTAGCAAGTTCACTCAGTAGCTCACTTAACTTGCTGACTTTACTGGCTAGCCAGCTGACTTAATTACCTAGCTAACTACCTAGCCAGGTTGCTAGACAGCTGACTTAACTAATTGACTTAACCAGCCATCCAGTTGGCTAGTTAGCTGACTTAACTAGCGAGATAACTCACTAGCCAGTTGGATAGTCACTTGAATTAACTAGCTGACTTATCCAACTAGTCAGCTGGCTAGCCAGCTGACTCAAATATCTGCCATAACGAGTTAGACAATTGGCAAGCCCGCTGATTTAACTTGCTGACATCTCCAGCTAGCTAGGTGGCTAGCAAGCTGACTTAAGGAGCTAGCAACTGACATATACTGTTGGCTTGCCTGCTGAATTAACTACATAGCTACCTAGCTAATCAGCTGGCTAGCAAGCTGACTTAACTAGGTGCCTTAACTAGCTAGCCAACTGGTTAGCCAGCTGACTTAACTGGTTAGCTACATAGCTAGCCAGCTGGGAAGCCAGATGAATTAACTAACTGATTTAAATAGCTAGCCAGTTGCCTAGCAAGCTGAATTAACTTAATTGGTACGTAGCTATCCAGCTGACTTAACTAGTTGTCTTACCCAGCTAGCCAGCTGGAACAGCTAGCAGACTTA
>NW_007159184.1:0-828 GCF_000164805.1 Carlito syrichta | reverse complement strand
TCCAGCTGACTTAATTACCTAGCTACCTACCTAGCCAGGTTGCTAGACGGCTGACTTAACTAGCTGACTTTACCAGCCATCCAGCTGGCTAGCTAGCTGACTTAACTAGCGAGATAACTCATTAGCCAATTGGATTGCCACTTGAATTAACTAGCTGACTTATCCAACTAGTCAGCTGGCTAGCCAGCTGACTCAAATATCTGACATAACGAGTTAGACAATTGGCAAGCCGGCTGATTTAACTTGCTGACATCTCCAGCTAGCTAGGTGGCTAGCAAGCTGACTTAAGGAGCTAGCTATTGACATATACTGCTGGCTTGCCTGCTGAATTAACTACTTAGCTACCTAGCTAATCAGCTGGCTAGCAAGCTGACTTAACTAGATGCCTTAACTAGCTAGCCAAATGGTTAGCCAGCTGACTTAACTGGTTAGCTACATAGCTAGCCAGCTGGGAAGCCAGATGAATTAACTAACTGATTTAAATAGCTAGCCAGTTGCCTAGCAAGCTGAATTAACTTAATTGGTACGTAGATATCCAGCTGACTTAACTAGTTGTCTTAACCAGCTAGCCAGCTGGAACAACTAGCAGACTTAACTGGTTACCCAGGTGGCTTCCCAGCTAGCTTAACTAGCTCTATACCTGGCTAGCTAGCAGGGTAGTCAGCAGACTTAAGTAACTGACATAATTTACTAGCCTGCTGGCTAGCTAACTGACTTAAGCTCACTAGCTAGCTAGCCACCTGGCTAGCCAGCTGACTTAACTAACTGACTTAAATAGCTGGCCTGCTTGCCAGACAGCTGAATTAACTAGTTTGCTATATACCTACC
>NW_007159183.1:0-2341 GCF_000164805.1 Carlito syrichta | reverse complement strand
CCCGCTGATTTAACTTGCTGACATCTCCAGCTAGCTAGGTGGCTAGCAAGCTGACTTAAGGAGCTAGCTACTGACATATACTGCTGGCTTGCCTGCTGAATTAACTACTTAGCTACCTAGTTAATCAGCTGGCTAGCAAGCTGACTTAACTAGGTGCCTTAACTAGCTAGCCAACTGGTTAGCCAGCTGACTTAACTGGTTAGCTACATAGCTAGCCAGCTGGGAAGCCAGATGAATTAACTAACTGATTTAAATAGCTAGCCAGTTGCCTAGCAAGCTGAATTAACTTAATTGGTACGTAGATATCCAGCTGACTTAACTAGTTGTCTTAACCAGCTAGCCAGCTGGAACAACTAGCAGACTTAACTGGTTACCCAGGTGGCTTCCCAGCTAGCTTAACTAGCTCTATACCTGGCTAGCTAGCAGGGTAGTCAGCAGACTTAAGTAACTGACATAATTTACTAGCCTGCTGGCTAGCTAACTGACTTAAGCTCACTAGCTAGCTAGCCACCTGGCTAGCCAGCTGACTTAACTAACTGACTTAAATAGCTGGCCTGCTTGCCAGACAGCTGAATTAACTAGTTTGCTATATACCTACCCAGCTGGCTATCCAGATGACTTAATGCAGTGACTTAAGTAGGTAGCCAGCTGATTAGCCAGCTGACTTAAGTAACAAGCTACCTAGCTAGCCAGCTGAATATCGAGTTGACTTAACTAGGTGGCTTTAATAGCTAGCCAGTAGGCTAGACAGCTGACAAATATCTAGCTACCTAGCTAGTCAGCTGTCTAGGCAGCTGACTTCACTAAGTGACTTAAGTAACTAGCCAGCAGGCTAGAAGGCTGACTTAACTGCCTAGCTACCTAGATAGCCAGCTGGCTTAGCTACCTAAATTAACTAGCTAGCTACCTACCTAGCTATCTAGGTAACCAGCTGACATATCTAGCTAATTTAACTAGCTAGCTAGCTGACATAACTAGCTGACATATAGATTGCTTCCTAGCTAACCAGCTGAATTAACTAGCTGAAATAACTAGCTAGCCTGATGGATAGCCATCTACCTTAACTAGCTTTTTAACTAACTAACCAGTTGGATAGCCAACTGACTTAATGAGCTGACTTAACTAGCTAGCCAGCTGGTTTCCAGCTGACTTACCTAGCTGACTTAACCAGTCAGTCAGCTGGCTAGCCAGCTGACTTAACTAGCTGGCTACCTATCTAGCAAGCTGGCTAGACAACTGACTTACCTAGCTGACTTAAGCAAGCAAACTGGCTTGGCAGCTCACTTAACTAGCTAGCTACCTACTTTGTCAGCAAGCTAGTCAGCTGACTTAACTAGCTGATTTGAACAGCTAGCCTGATGTCTTGCAAGCACACTTATCTAGCTAGCTACCGACCTAAACACCTGGCTAGTCAGCTGACTAAGCTAGCTGACTTAACCAGGTAGCCAATTGGCTAGCCTGCTGACTTAACTCGAAGACATCACTAGCTAGCCAAATAGCTCTCTAGCTGACTTAAATAGCTGGCTACCTACCTTGTCAGTTGGCTAGTCAGCTCTCTTAACTAGCTGAATTAACCAGCTAGTCAGCTGGCTAGCCAAATGACTTATCTACCCCGCTGTCTAACTAGCCAGCTGGCTAGACAGCTGACCTAATTAGCTTAATTAACTAGCTAGCTACTAGCTTGACAGTTGACTCAAATAGTTAGCTAATTAGCTCGCTACCTCACTAGCTAGCTGATTTAAACAGTTAGCTAACAAGCTAGCTACCTAGCTAACAAGATCACTAAAATAGTTAGCGGCCCTAGATAGGTAGCTGACTTAAAATGATAGCTAAATTTTTTTACTCATTATCTACCTGCTAACCTAGCTGACTTTAGTCATCTGACTTAACTCATTAGCTAAACGAGCTTCCTAGGTCTTTCAAGCAGCTGACTTAACTCGTTAGCTAACTAGCTAATTAGCTGACTCATCCAGCTGACTTAGCTCATTAGCCAACTAGCTAGCTAGCCTACTCAACCAGCTGACTCAATTTGTTTGTTAACTAGCTAGCTAGTTGACTCAATCAGCTGACTTAACCAGGTAGTTAACTAGCTAACTACCTGACTCAACCTGCTGACTTAATCCATTAGGTAACTAGCTAGCTGGCTGTCTTAACTAGCTGACTTAATTAGAAACTGACTTAACTAGATGAAATAGGTAGTTGACTTAACTACATAGGTAACTGACTTAACTGGATGACTTAACTAGTTAGCTAGTTAATTTAACTACCTGAATTAAATAGTTAGCTAACAATTTAACTAGCTGAATAACTAGCTGACTTAACTAATTAACTAGCTAGTTAG
>NW_007159182.1:0-810 GCF_000164805.1 Carlito syrichta | reverse complement strand
GGTTTTACTTCTGGAATCTCAATTCTATTCCATTGATCTATATACCTGTTCCTATACCACTCCAAGCTGTTTGATGATGTAACTTTATAGTAAAGTTGAAGTCTAGTAATGTGATACCACTGCTTTGTTTTTTTTGCTGAGGATTGTTTTGGCTATTCTTGGTCGTTTGTGTTTCCATATGAATTCCTGTGTTGTTTTTTCTAGGTCTGAGAAGAATGTTGATGGTAATTTGATGGGTATTGCATTGAATTTGTAGATTGCCTTAGGTAAGATGGACATCTTCACAATGTTGATTCTTCCAATCCATAAGCATGGGATATTTTTCCACTTGTTTGTGTCATCTTTGATTTCTTGAGCAGTGTTTTGTAATTTTCATTGCAAAGGTCTTTCACATCTCTGGTTAGGAAGATGCCAAGGTATTTCATTTTTTTTGTGGCTATTGTGAATGGAATTGTGTTTTTTATTTGGGTTTCTGTTTGTTTATTATTGGTGTAGAGAAATGCTATTGTCTTTTGTACATTTATTTTGTATCCTGAGACTTTGCCAAAGGCCTTTAACAGTGTAAGGAGGTTTTTGACAGATTCTCTTGGGTTTTCAAGGTACACAGTCATATCATCTGCAAAGAGAGATAACTTGACTTTCTCTTTTCCTATTTGGATACCCCTGATTGCCTCCTCTTCTCTGATTGCTCAAGTCAGGACTTCCAATACTATGTTGAACAGGAGGGGTGAGAGTGGGCATCCTTGTCTTGTTCCAGTTTTCAGGGGAAATGGTTCCAATTTTTGTTTATTTAGGAGTATGCTGGCTGTG
>NW_007159181.1:0-373 GCF_000164805.1 Carlito syrichta | reverse complement strand
TATTTAGAGGTCTAGATTTAGTACCTCCTGAACCCAAAAAGCAGCCACGCTAGAGTCAAATCCAGAGTCACCTCTAGTCAGGTTAGTTAAAGTTTTACCTGCTTTGTAATAAGGCAAGAGCAGCAACTGGGCTATTTTCTGACCTTTGTTAAACTGCACAGTTTGTTTTTTTTTTTTTAGAGGGAGCAACAAACTCCTGAATTTCTCCTGTGTAATACAAATCCACCACTCCAGAAATAATGGAAATTCCTTGTAAAGACAAGGAAATTCTGCCTAATATTATACCCACTATTCCTTCCAGGAGAGGGCCCTTTACTCCCATAGGAATTGGGGCACTGGAACGTCCGGAGTTAATATTGTAGTGGTGGAGGAA
>NW_007159180.1:0-901 GCF_000164805.1 Carlito syrichta | reverse complement strand
AAAGAAAGAAAGAAAGAAAGAAAGAAAGAAAGAAAGAAAGAAAGAAGGAAGGAAGGAAACGAAGGAAGGAAGGAAGGAAGGAAGGAAAGAAAGAAAGAAAGAAAAAGAAATAATAAAGAAAGGAAAGAAAGAAAGAAAGAAAAAGAAATAATAAAGAAAGAAAGAAAGGAAGAAAGAAAGAAAGAAAGAAAGAAATTCCCCAGCAGACCTTCTGCCCTCAGTCCTCCCCCCCGATGCCAACATGTGAGGGTCTCCCAACTTTGGCACCTTCCAGCCCCAACCTCTGGTGCTCAGCCTCATCATCCCAGTGCTTAGGTAGGCAGAGGCCAGCGACCGGCCAAAGACTGCAACCCAAAACCCTCTCGGGCACCTCAGCAAGACCTCGTCTCTACCTTCCATCAAAAATGAGCCAGGAATGGTGGCGCTTGCCTGTCATTCGGGCTCCTTGGAAGTCCAGGGTAAGCCTAGCGGACCGTGGCATGCTGGCCAGGAGCGAGCCACCACCCTCCTGCCTGGCCAACAGAGTGAGACTCAGACTCAAAGACATAAAGCAAAAAAGGGGGGAAAATATCCATTTGTCTATGGAGTTGGTAACATCGTGAACAGACAAAGATCATTTGGAAAGGAGTCCCCAGCCTTGAGCCTAGAGTTCCCCAAACACAGTGTATCAGCAGATATGCGGGCTGTGGCTTTGAGAGGCTGAGGTGGGGAACCGCATGAGTCTGGGAGATCGAGATCAGCCTGGGCCATGTAGCGAGAACTTGTCGCTCCCTGGAACACAAACACTGGAGTCACGTGTGGTGGCGCCCACCGTCCCAGCTACAGGGGATGTGGTGGCCCTCCATTATGGGACTTTCTTCGGCATCACTCCCACCGACAGAACGTGTGAGTCCAGACTGGG
>NW_007159179.1:0-836 GCF_000164805.1 Carlito syrichta | reverse complement strand
ATGATAAGTCTTGCCATATTAGTGTCCTCTGATGTACTTGCCTAATCAGTGTCGTGTGAAACTACTTGCCTTACTAGTGTCTTATGATACTACTATCCTTATTACTGTCATCTGATACAACTTGCATTAATGTCTTATGATACTATTGCTTTATTTATGTCTTATGATACTACTTGCCTTATTAGTGTCGTCTGATACTACTTGCCTTATTAATGTCTTATGTTACTACTGGCCTTATTAGTGTCGTCTGATACTACTTGACTTGTTAGTGTGTTATGATTAAATGTGCCTTGTTAGTGTCGTCTGATACTACTTGCCTTACTAGTGTCTTATGATACTACTTGCCTTATTATTGTCGCCTGATACTACTTTACTTAGTAGTGTCATCTGATACCACTTGCTTATTAGTGTCTTATGATACTACTTGCCTTATTAGTATCTTATGATACTACTTGCCTTATTAGTGTAGTCTGATACTACTTGCCTTATTTGTGTCTTATGATACTACCTGTCATAATAGTGTCTAATGATACTTCTTGCCTTCTTAGTGTCTTATGATACTACTTGCCTTATTAGTGTCGTCTGAACTTCTTCCCTTATTAATGTCTTATGATACTACTTGCCTTATTAGTGTCGTCTGATACTACTTGCCTTATTACTGTCTTATGATACTAATTGCCTTATTAGAGTCTTAAGATATTGCTTGCCTTATTCGTGTCTTAAGATACTACTTGCCTTATTCGTGTGCCATGATACTACTTGCCTTTATCGTTTCTTCTGATACTACTTATCTTAGTCCTGTCTTACTTGCCTTACTCGTGTCTTATGATACTACT
>NW_007159178.1:0-1708 GCF_000164805.1 Carlito syrichta | reverse complement strand
TGAATTATTAGAGTCTTATGATACTACTTACATTATTAGTGTCGTCTTAAACTACTTGCGTATAGTGTCGTCTAATAATACTTGCTTATTAGTGTCATCTGATACTACTTGCCTTATTAGTGTCTTATTATACTACTTACTTTCGTAGTGTCTTATTGTATTACTTTCCTTCTTAGTGTCTTATGATATTACTTGCCTTATTAGTATCGTCTGATACTACTTGCCTTATTAGTATCTTATGATACCACTTACCTTATTAGTATCTTATAATACTACTCACCTTATTAGTGTCTTATCATACTGCTTTCCTTATTAGTGTCGTCTGATACTACTTGTCTGATTAGTGTCGTCTGATTCTACTTGCCTTATTAGTGTCGTCTGATAATACTTGACTTATTAGTGTCTTATGATACTATTTGGATTATTAGAATCTTATGATACTACTTGCCTTAATAGTGTCTTATGATACTATTTGCTTTATTAGAATGTTATGACAATACTTGCCTTATTAGTGGCTTATGATACTACTTGCCTTATTAGTGTCTTATGATGCTACTTGCCTTATAAGTGTCGTCTGATACTACTTGCCTTATTAGTGTCTTCTGATACTCCTTGCCTTATTAGTGTCTTATGATACTACTTCTCTTATTTGTGTCTTTTGATACTACTCGCCTTATTAGTGTTTTATTATACTACTTGCCTTATTAGTGTTATTTGATACTACTTACCATATTAGTGTCGTCTGATACTACTTGCCTTATTAGTGGCTTATGATACTACTTATTGTAATAGTGTCTTATTGTACAACTTGCCTTAATTTTTTTGTGATACTACTTGCGTTATTATTGTCTTCTGATACTACTTGCCTTATTAGTTTCTTCTGATACTATTTGCCTTATTAGTGTCTTCTTATACTACTTGCCTTATTAGTGTCTTATGATACTACTTGCCTTATTAGTATCTTATGATACTACTTGCCTTATGAGTGTCACCTGATACTACTTGCCTTATTAGTGTAGTCTGATACTACTTGCCTTATTTGTGTCTTATGATACTACCTGTCATAATAGTGTCTAATGATACTTCTTGCCTTCTTAGTGTCTTATGATACTACTTGCCTTATTAGTGTCGTCTGAACTTCTTCCCTTATTAATGTCTTATGATACTACTTGCCTTATTAGTGTCGTCTGATACTACTTGCCTTATTACTGTCTTATGATACTAATTGCCTTATTAGAGTCTTAAGATATTGCTTGCCTTATTCGTGTCTTAAGATACTACTTGCCTTATTCCTGTGCCATGATACTACTTGCCTTTATCGTTTCTTCTGATACTACTTATCTTAGTCATGTCTTACTTGCCTTACTCGTGTCTTATGATACTACTTGCTTCATAAGTGTCTTATGACACTACTTGCCTTATTCGTGTCTTATGATACTACTGGCCTTATTAGTGTTGTCTGATACTACTTGCTTTATTCGTGTCTTATGATACTACTTGCCTTATTCGTGTCTTATGATACAACTTGCCTTATAAGTGTCGTCTGATACTACTTGCCTTTTTTGTTTTATGATACTACTTGCCTTATTAGTGTCGTCTGATACTACTTGCCTTTTTACTCTCTTATGATACTACTTACCTTTTTAGCGTTTTAAGATATTACTTGCCTTACTAGTGTCTTATGATACTACTTGCCTTATTAGAGTCT
>NW_007159177.1:0-574 GCF_000164805.1 Carlito syrichta | reverse complement strand
AGCACGTGATTTTGAGGCTGGCAGGGAATGATGGTTGTGTCCCCTAACCCCAGCCTGGGTGACAGAGCCAGACCCAGTCCAAAAAACATCAGAATCATACACAGATTCTCAATTGCACAAGGTGTGTTCACAGGGCTACTGGCTTTAGAGCCAGGAAAAAAGGGATTTGGAGAGCCAGAAGAACCCGGCCAGGGAGACTCAGAAACTCCCGTACCAAAGGAGCAACATGGAGGGTTGGGGCTGGAGTGTGCTGAGCTTGGGGAACCCTCATATGTGGGGAAGGCAGGGGAAAGAACTGGGGGAAGAAGGTTTGCAAGAGAATGAATTTTTTTTATTTCTTTCTTTCCTTCCTTCCTCCATTCCTTCCTTTCTTCCTTCCCTTATTCTTTCTTTCTTTCTTCCTTTCTTTCCTCACTAGGTTGCTGAAGCTGCTCTGAAACCGCCCAACTTGGGTCATTGTCTCGGCCTGGGCCTCCCAAACTGCTGCAATCAGAGGTTTTCCATTTAGTTGACATCCTGGTCTTCCTGTCTGGCCTTGAACTCTGGACCGGAGACTATCCTCCCACCGAGGCCT
>NW_007159176.1:0-630 GCF_000164805.1 Carlito syrichta | reverse complement strand
ATGCAGGGATAACCCGTTTCTGCATCTATCCAAATTGGGGGTCTGGGGTCATGGTGCCCGTCATCTGGACACTCCAGAGACTGAGGCTGGACGATCACTGGAGCCCATGATTTTGAGGCTGGTGGTGAATGACGGTCGTGTCCCCGGGCTCTTGCCTGGGCCACAGAGCCAGACCCTGTCTCCAAAATCATCAGAATTGTACACAGATTTTCAACTGCGTGTGGTGTGTTCATAGGGCGACTGGCTTTAGAGACAGAAATATGGGACTTGGGGGGAAGAAATATTGCCGGGTGAAGGATGTGTCCCTGGACTTTCTTGGCAAAAGGTCCTTGTTGCCAAGTAGGAGGCCCGGACCACCTGGGACACATTTCTCACCTCGGAGAGGAGAACTGGCAGGAACCCAGTCAGGGAGCCTCTGTAACTCTCGGACCAAAGCAGGGGCAGCCATCGGGTTGGGTTGGACTGGAAGGTGCCGAGCTTGCAGGACCCTTGTAGACGGTTGGGGGAAGGACTGAGGGCAGAAGGTTTGAAGGCAAACGGATTTCTTTGTTGACTCAGAATTTTTCTTTTTCTTTCTTTCTTTTCCTCTCTCTCTCTTTTTTTCCTCACTAGGTAGCCCTGGCTGCTCTT
>NW_007159175.1:0-622 GCF_000164805.1 Carlito syrichta | reverse complement strand
GGTCTAAACAAGCATCAGCTTTCGACGCATGTATCTGGGAAAGGGAGTACTTATATACAGGCAACTGCACGGTTGTTGCTAAAAATAAGGAATCTGGGTTATATGAGTCCTCAGTCCTGGAAATCTACAGGGCATCTAGCTGACAGCTAAAGAAGAATCAGAGATACAAGGCATGAATGTTGGTAATAGCAGTACTCATATACAGGAAACTACACGTCATATTGCTAAGGAAGAAAAAGGAATCTTGTTTACATGAGTCCTCAATTCCAAAAAGTACAGGGCGTCTTCCTAAGAGGTAACCACGAATCAGGTTTTGAAATAGGAATCTGAGTAATGGGAGTCCTCACATACAGGAAACCTACCTGTCTATTGCTAAGTAAGAATAAGAAATCTGTGTTACTCGTGTCCTCAATCCCCAAAAAACTTCAGGCCGTCTTGCTGTGGGCTACACCCGAATCAGGGTGTTTTAAGCATGAATCTGTGGAAATGGAGTCCTTATATACAGGCAACTACATGACCTTTTGCCAAGAAAGAATAAGGAATCTGATTCCCCGAGTCCTCAATCCCAAAAATCTACAGGACATCTTGGAAAGGTCTAAATACGAATCAGAGTTTCGAAGCA
>NW_007159174.1:0-735 GCF_000164805.1 Carlito syrichta | reverse complement strand
TTGCCAAGGAAGAAAAAGAATCGGGGTTATAGCACTCCTCAGTCCTAAAAATCAAAAGGCCATCTGCGGTGGGCTCAGCAAGAATCAGGGTTTAGAAGCTGCAACATAGGTAAAAGCAGTCCTCATATACAGAATCTACAAGATCTTTGCTAAGGAGAAATAAGAAACCTGCTTTACACGGTTCCTCCATCACAATATCTACATGACATCTTGCTAAGGGCTGAACATGAATCAGAGTTTCCAAACAGAATACTGGGGAAAGCGAGTCCTCATATAGAGGACACTACATGGCCCCTCGCTAAGGAAGAATAAGGAATCTGTGATACACGAGTCCCCAATTCGAAAAATTCTCAGTGTGTCTTGCTACGGGATAAACAAGAATCAGGGCTTCAAGTTCGTCTCATGTTTCAGAGATATTTGCCTTGTGGGTATTATGAATCAGTCATTTCAGGACTCCAGCAACATTCTGGTCCTCTTGAGAATTGTAAACGTGTATCTGGTAGTACAAGTTCCTTAGGTTCCTCAGACAATTAAGGCCAGATTCCCGGAACAAATGTATCTTCTTCCCGTATTTGGAGGTAAATCTGGTCTTAAGATGAACTTGGTAATCCTTAAATTTCCGTTTGTACTTTTATTTGGAGAGGGGCCGAGGGTTTTGTAGTTGCCAAATATTTAGTACGATTTGTTAAAATGTAACCAGGAATTTGATTGGTATTGAATTGAATTTGTAGATTT
>NW_007159173.1:0-657 GCF_000164805.1 Carlito syrichta | reverse complement strand
TTTCAATTTTTTTTGTGGCTATTGTGAATGGAATTGTGTTTTTTTTTTGGGTTTCTGTTTGTTTATTATTGGTGTAGAGAAATGCGATTGTCTTTTGTACATTTATTTTGTATCCTGAGACTTTGCCAAAGGTCTTTATCAGTGTAAGGAGGTTTTTGACACATTCTCTCGGGTTTTCAAGGTATACAATCATGTCGTCTGCAAAGAGAGATAACTTGACTTCCTTTTTTCCTATTTGGATACCCCTGATTGCCTTCTCTTCTCTGATTGCTCCAGCCAGGACTTCCAATACTATGTTGAGCAGGAGGGGTGAGAGTGGGCATCCTTGTGTTGTTCCAGTTTTCAGGGAAAATGGTTCTAATTTTTGTCCATTTAGGAGTATGCTCGCTGTGGGTTTCTTGTAGATGGCTTTTACTGTATGTTTCCCGTATGCCTAGATGCTCAAGGGTTTTTATCAAGAAGGGGTGCTGGATTTTATCAAAAGCTTTTTCTGCATCTAATGATATAATCATGTGGTTTTTGTTTTGACATCTGTTGATGCATTTAATAACATTTATAGTTTTACGAATGTTGAACCAGTCTTGCATCCCCGGAATTTTTTCCTACTTGGTCATGATGGATGATTTTTGAGATGTATTGCTGAATCCAGTTTGCTAG
>NW_007159172.1:0-746 GCF_000164805.1 Carlito syrichta | reverse complement strand
TCCCAGGAGTGAAGCCTACTTGGTCATGATGGATGATTTTTGAGATGTATTGCTGAATCCAGTTTGCTAGGATCTTGTTGAGAATTTTGGCATCTATGTTCATCAAAGATATTGGCCTGTAGTTCTCTTTCTTTGCTGGATCTTTACCTGGCTTGGATATCAATGTGATGTTGGCTTCGTAAAATGATTTGAGGAGTGCTCCATCTTTTTCAATCGCCTGGAATACCTTCAGTAGGATTGGTATCACCTCCTCCTTAAATGTCTTGTAGAATTCTGCTGGAAAGCCATCTGGTCCAGGGCTTTTTTTTGTAGGTAGTTTTCTTATTATGTAGTCGATTTCCTTGATTGTTATTGGTTTATTTAGGGTCTCAATTTCTTCTTGTTCCAACTTAGGTAAGTTGTGTGATGTCAGAAAGTCCTCCATTTCCTTAAGGTTTTCAAGTTTGTTTCCATACAAGTGTACGTAGTAGTCTCTAATGATCTTTTGTATTTCTTCAGGGTCAGATGTGACTTCATCTTTTGTGTTTCTGATTGTGCTTATTTGGTTTTTTTCTCGTTTTTTCTTGGTCAGTCTAGCTAGGGGACCATCGATCTTGTTTATTCTTTCGAAGAACCAGCTTTTTGTTTCATTGATTTTTTCTATTATCTTTTTGTCTTCTATTTCCTGGATTTGGGCTTTTATTTTGGGTGATCTGGATTCTTCTGCTGAAATTAGGGTTTTTGTGGTCTTGCTTTTCCAGCTTCTT
>NW_007159171.1:0-928 GCF_000164805.1 Carlito syrichta | reverse complement strand
TGGTCATGATGGATGATTTTTGAGATGTATGCTGAATCCAGTTTGCTAGGATCTTTTTGAGAATTTTAGCATCTATGTTCATCAAAGATATTGGCCTGTAGTTCTCTTTCTTTGCTGGATCTTTACCTGGCTTGGATATCAATGTGATGTTGGCTTCGTAAAATGATTTGAGGAGTGCTCCATCTTTTTCAATCGCCTGGAATACCTTCAGTAGGATTGGTATCAGCTCCTCCTTAAATGTTTTGTAGAATTCTGCTGGAAAGCCATCTGGTCCAGGGCTTTTTTTGGTAGGAAGTTTTCTTATTACGTAGTCGATTTCCTCGATTGTTATTAGTTTATTTAGGGTCTCAATTTCTTCTTGTTCCAACTTAGGTAGGTTGTGTGATGTCAGAAAGTCCTCCATTTCCTTAAGGTTTTCAAGTTTGTTTCCATACAAGTGTACGTAGTAGTCTCTAATGATCTTTTGTATTTCTTCAGGGTCAGATGTGACTTCATCTTTTGTGTTTCTGATTGTGCTTATTTGGTTTTTTTCTCGTTTTTTCTTGGTCAGTCTAGCTAGGGGACCATCGATCTTGTTTATTCTTTCGAAGAACCAGCTTTTTGTTTCATTGATTTTTTCTATTATCTTTTTGTCTTCTATGTCCTGGATTTGGGCTTTTATTTTGGTGATCTGGATTCTTCTGCTGAAATTAGGGTTTTTGTGGTCTTGCTTTTCCAGCTTCTTTAGGTGACTTGTTAGGTTGTCAATTTCTGTTCCTTCCATTTTCCTCATGTGTGTTTGTAGGGATATAAATTCCCCTCTTATTACAGCTTTTAAGGCATCCCAGAGATTTTGGTAAGATGTTTCTTCATTTTCATTTGTTTCCAGGTATCTTTTGATCTCTGTTTTGATGTCATCATTGACCCAGGAGTTATTTAGCATCATGCT
>NW_007159170.1:0-993 GCF_000164805.1 Carlito syrichta | reverse complement strand
AGGGGACCATCAATCTTTGTTTATCTTTCGAAGAACCAGCTTTTTGTTTCATTGATTTTTTTCTATATCTTTTTGTCTCTATGTCCTGGATTTGGGCTTTTATTTTGGTGATCTGGATTTTTCTGCTGAAATTAGGGTTTTTGTGGTCTTGCTTTTCCAGCTTCTTTAGGTGACTTGTTAGGTTGTCAATTTCTGTTCCTTCCATTTTCCTCATGTGTGTTTGTAGGGATATAAATTCCCCTTCTTATTACAGCTTTTAAGGCATCCCAGAGATTTTGGTAAGATGTTTCTTTATTTTCATTTGTTTCCAGGTATCTTTTGATCTCTATTTTGATGTCATCATTGACCCAGGAGTTATTTAGCATCATGCTGTTTAGTGTCCATGTCTTTGTGGGTTTTGGGGGGACTTTGTTGGTGTCAATGTTTATTTTTATTCCACTGTGGTCCGAGAAGGTGCATGGTAGAATTTCAGTCCTTTTAAATTTGCTTATACTTGATTTGTGTCCAATTATGTGGTCGATCTTAGAATATGTTCCATGTGGTGATGAGTAGAATGTGTATTCTGTGGTCTTTGGATGGAGTGTTCTATAGGTATCAATTAAGTCCATTTGGTCCAGAGTTTCATTGAGGTTCCAGATCTCCTTGTTGATTTTTTGTCCTGATGATCTGTCTAAGGTTGTGAGTGGTGTATTAAAGTCCCCAGTTATTATGGTGTTAGAGTCAATGTCTTTCTTTAGTTTTCCTAGAAGTTGCTTTATGAATGTTGGTGCGCCTATGTTGGGTGCATATATGTTTAGGATAGATATTTCTTGTTGATGGAGTGAACCTTTTATCATTATGTAGTGGCCCTCTGTATCTTTTTTAATTTTTGATAGCTTAAATGGTATTTTGTCTGAAATTAGGATCGCGACTCCTCCTTTCTTTTGTGTTCCATTCGCCTGAAAATTTGTTTCCCATCCTCTTACTTTGAGTCTGTGTATGTCCTTTCTAGTG
>NW_007159169.1:0-802 GCF_000164805.1 Carlito syrichta | reverse complement strand
ATAAATTCCCTCTTATACAGCTTTTAAGGCATCCCAGAGATTTTGGTAAGATGTTCTTATTTTCATTTGTTTACAGGTATCTTTTGATCTCTATTTTGATGTCATCATTGACCCAGGAGTTATTTAGCATCATGCTGTTTAGTGTCCATGTCTTTGTGGGTTTTGGGGGGACTTTGTTGGTGTCAATGTTTATTTTTATTCCACTGTGGTCCGAGAAGGTGCATGGTAGAATTTCAGTCCTTTTAAATTTGCTTATACTTGATTTGTGTCCAATTATGTGGTCGATCTTAGAATATGTTCCATGTGGTGATGAGTAGAATGTGTTTCTGTGGTCTGTGGATGGAGTGTTCTATAGGTATCAATTAAGTCCATTTGGTCCAGAGTCTCATTGAGGTTCCGGATCTCCTTGCTGATTTTTTGTCCTGATGATCTGTCTAAGGTTGTGAGTGGTGTATTAAAGTCCCCAGTTATTATGGTGTTAGAGACAATGTCTTTCTTTAGTTTTCCTAGAAGTTGCTTTATGAATGTTGGCGCACCTATGTTGGGTGCATATATGTTTAGGATAGATATTTCTTGTTGATGGAGTGAGTCTTTTATCATTATGTAGTGGCCCTCTGTATCTTTTTTAATTTTTGATAGCTTAAATGGTATTTTGTCTGAAATTAGGATCGCGACTCCTCCTTTCTTTTGTGTTCCATTCACCTGAAAATTTGCTTCCCATCCTCTTAATTTGAGTCTGTGTTTGTCCTTTCTAGTGAGATGGGTCTCCTGAAGGCAGTATATTGTTGCCTGGTGATATTTA
>NW_007159168.1:0-735 GCF_000164805.1 Carlito syrichta | reverse complement strand
CCAGCTACCTGATAAATTAAGTCAGCTAGTTAAGTCAGTTGGCAAGCAGCAAGGCTACCAAAGTTGTCAGTTACTTAAGTCACTGGCAACTGGCAGACTAGCTAGTAAAGTCAGCACATTAAGTTAGTTGGTTATCCATCTGGTTAGCTAGTTAAAAAATTAGCTAATTCAGATGGCTATCCATCTGTCTAGGTAGTTATTTTAGGTGGTTAAGTCAGCTGGCCAGCTAGGAAGCTAGCTATCTAAGTAAGCTAGTTATGGCAGCTAGGTAGCTAGTTAAGTCAGCTAGTTTATTCAGCTGGCTAGCTAGATAGCTAGGTAGGTAGTGTACTAGTTAAGTCAGCTGTCTAGCCAGCTTGCTAGCTAGTTAAATCATTTAGCTAATTCAGCTGGCCAGCCAGCTAGGTAGTTAGCTAGTTGTTAACTAGGTAGCTAGGTAGATAGTCAGTTGGCTATCTAGGCAGCTAACTACAAAGCTAGTTACTTAAGACAGCTAGCTATGCCAGCTGGCTAGCTAGGAAGCTAGCTGGTTAAGTCAGCTAGATAAGTCAGTTTGCTAGCTTGTTAAGTCAGCGAGTTAAGTCAGCTGGCTACCAGTTGCATAGCTAGGTAGCTAGCTAGTTAAGTCAGCTGGCTACCCAGTTAGCTAGCTAGTTACACAACCTAATTAAGTCAGCTCACTAGCCAACTGGTTAGCTAGGTAGGTAGGTAGCTAAGTCAGCTGGAAAACCAGTG
>NW_007159167.1:0-837 GCF_000164805.1 Carlito syrichta | reverse complement strand
TGGCTAGCCAGCTGGCTAGCTGTATAGCATGCTAATTAATTCAGCTGACTAACAATCAGACCTGCTGTGTAAGTCAGCTAGTTATGTCAGGTGGCTTGACAGAAGACTAGCTAGGTAGTGAGAGAGTTAACTCAGTTGGCTAGCCAGCTGACTAGCTAAATAAGTCAACTAGTTAATTCAGCTGGTTAGCCAGCACGCTAGTTAGGTAGAGAGCTAATTAAGTCAGTTGGCTAGCCATCTAACTCACTAGTTAAATCATCTAGTTGAGTCAGCTGGCTAGCCAGCTGGCTAGCTGGTTAAGTCAAGTAGTTAAGTCATCTGACTAGCCAGCTGGTTAGCTAGGTAGCAAGCTAGTTAATTCAGCTGTCTGGCAAGCAGGCCAGCGATTTAAGTCAGTGAGTTAAGGTAGCTGGCTAGCCAGCTGGCTAGCTAGGTAGTGAGCTTAAGTCAGTTGGCTAACCAGCTGGTTTGCTAATTAAGTCAGCTACTAAATCTGCTTACTAGCCTGCTAGCTAGCTAGGTAGAGAGCTAGTTAAGTTAGCTGGGTAGTCAGCTGGCTAACTAGTTAAGTCTGCTAGTTGTGCCAGCTGGCTAGCTGGTTAAATAAACTAGTTAAGTCTGCTGGCTACCCAGCTGGATAACTATGTAACAAGCTTGTTAATTTAGCTGGCTAGCCAGCTGGATAGTTTTTTAATTCAGTTAGTTAATTCATCCAGCTTCCCAGCTGGCTAGCCAGCTGGCTAGCTAGTTAAGTCACCTAGTTAAGTCAACTTGCTAGCCAGCTGATTATCTAGTTAGCTAGGTAGTTAATTAAGCTGTCAAGCCAGCGGTATATTT
>NW_007159166.1:0-809 GCF_000164805.1 Carlito syrichta | reverse complement strand
CAGCTGGCTAGCCAGCTGGCTAGCTGGTTAAGTCAAGTAGTTAAGTCATCTGACTAGCCAGCTGTTAGCTAGGTAGCAAGCTAGTTAATTCAGCTGTCTGGCAAGCAGGCCAGCGATTTAAGTCAGTGAGTTAAGGTAGCTGGCTAGCCAGCTGGCTAGCTAGGTAGTGAGCTTAAGTCAGTTGCTAACCAGCTGGTTTGCTAATTAAGACAGCTACTAAATCTGCTTACTAGCCTGCTAGCTAGCTAGGTAGAGAGCTAGTTAAGTTAGCTGGGTAGTCAGCTGGCTAACTAGTTAAGTCTGCTAGTTGTGCCAGCTGGCTAGCTGGTTAAATAAACTAGTTAAGTCTGCTGGCTACCCAGCTGGATAACTATGTAACAAGCTTGTTAATTTAGCTGGCTAGCCAGCTGGATAGTTTTTTAATTCAGTTAGTTAATTCATCCAGCTTCCCAGCTGGCTAGCCAGCTGGCTAGCTAGTTAAGTCACCTAGTTAAGTCAACTTGCTAGCCAGCTGATTATCTAGTTAGCTAGGTAGTTAATTAAGCAGTCAAGCCAGCGGTATATTTTGCTAGGTAGCTAGTTAAGTCAGCTTGTTAGCCACCTGGCTGGCAGGAGATGTCAGCTAGTTAAGCCAGCTGGCTAGCCAGCTGGCTAACTAGTTATGCCAGATGGTTGAGTCAGCTGGCTAGCCCGTTGGCTAGCTGGATAAGTAAGCTAGTTAATTTAAGTGGGAAGCCAACTCAAGTTAATTCAAGTAGGTATCTCGCTAGATAATTCAGCTGGCTAGCCAACAGGCTAGCTCTTTAATG
>NW_007159165.1:0-793 GCF_000164805.1 Carlito syrichta | reverse complement strand
CCAAGGCAACAGAGTGAGATCTTGTCTACAAAGAATAAAAAATAGCTAGGTGTGGTGGTGCATGACTGTAGTCCCAATTACTCGGGAGGCTGAGGGGGAAGGACTGCCTGAGCCCACTCTGCCTCAGGGACAGTGAGAACCAAACTCGGGGGAAAAAAAGTTACAGCTGCAGAATGCTCAGTTTTCCACACCCACTGCCTGCTGAGCATCTTGGGGATGCCTTACAGCTACTGCTAACCACAAGGAGAGCATGGGGCATTGTCCAGACTAGACTGTTTCCCCCCATACCTGACTTCTTTTTGCCCCCTCCCTCCAAGAGGAGCCTCTGGCCAAGGCTGGTCTCTGAAGGGTGTGAATATTCCTAGGAATGAGTCACAAGATGCAGGTGACCAAGCAAAGCTGAGAGATGTAGTTGTCATTCTTAATCAGTGTCATGATAAACACCAGGTAGGAATTAGAATGATTGGCTTGATTGCTTTGATGATAAAATTGCTTGCTGCACTGCCCCGAGATATGGATTCTTCACCTACCAGATGGCACATCGCATTAGTTCTAATAAGCCAAAGTCTCTCTCTGCCGGTCCTCCAGGCAACTTCTCTGGAATAGGAAAGCATTAAGCACAAGTCCTCTCAGAGCTGGGATGACTGCATCACTAAGGGACAACAACATTGCTGAGCATGGTGGCCAGCCCCCAAGATGACTCCAGGTCTGGGCTAAGTCTTTACTGCCAGGACTCGGAAGCAGCCCAGGAGCCAACGTTTTTCTTGACCTTCTGCCTTCCTGTCTCTAGCCC
>NW_007159164.1:0-961 GCF_000164805.1 Carlito syrichta | reverse complement strand
CACTCTAGTTCCATCCAGGTTGCTGTGAAATTCATAATTTTGTTCTTTTTTATGGCTGCATAGTATTCCATCGTGTATATGTACCACATTTTTTAAAAATAGAATCCTCTTTTGATGGACAGCATGGTTGGTTTCAGGTTCTTGCTATTGTGAACAATGCTGTGATAAACATTCATGTGCAGGTATCTTTTTTATACAGTGATTTGAGTTCTTCAGGGTATATTTCCAGTAGGGGGATTGTAGGGTCATATGAGAGTTTGATGTTTAGAGAGTTTAGGAATCGCCACACTGCTTTCCACAGAGGGTGCACTAGTTTACACTCCCACCAACAGTGTAGTAGTGTTCCCTTTCACTACCCTCTCCAACAACTATTATTTTTTGAGTTATTGATAATTGCCATTCTGACTGGAGTTAGGTGGTATCTCAGTGTGGTTTTGATTTGCATCTCCCTGATGATTAGTGAGGTTGAACATTTCTTCATGTGTTTGTTGGCTGCTCAGATGTCTTCCTTTGTGAAGTGTCTGTTCATTTATTTTGCCCATTTTACAATGGGGTTGTTTGTGTTTTTCTTTTCAGCATGTTTGAGTTCCTTATAGATCCAAGATGTTAAGCCTTTGTCAGACCTGGAGTTGGCAAATACTTTTTCCCAGTCTGTAGGCTGTCTCACTGCACTCATGATGGTTTATTTGGCTTTGCAGAAGCTTGTCAGTTTAATGAAGTCCCACTTGTCTACTTTATCCCTTATGGCATGTGAGTTTCAGGTTTTGTTCAGGAACTGGATGCCATTTCCAATTGCCATGAGGGTATGTCCTCATTTTCTAAGGTTTTTATGGTTTGAGGTTTTACATTTAGGTCTCTGATCCATTTGGAGTTAATTTTTTTATATGGGGATAGCTAGCGGTCCTGTTTCATTTTTCTGCATGTGGTCAGCCAGTTTTCCCAGCACCATTTACTGAATAAG
>NW_007159163.1:0-807 GCF_000164805.1 Carlito syrichta | reverse complement strand
GTTTCAATCTTCTGCATGTGGTCAGCCAGTTTTCCCAGCACCATTTACTGAATAAGTTCTCCTCTCCCCAGTCGTAGGTGGTGGAGGCTTTGTCGAAGATGAGTTGATTGAGAAATTGAGGTTTTGTTTCTGGAATCTCAATTCTATTTCATTGATCTATATGCCTGTTCCTATACCAATACCAAGCTGTTTTCATGATTGTAGCTTTATAGTAAAGTTTGAAGTTTGGCAATGTGATACCACTTGCTTTGTTTTTTTTCCTGAGGATTGTTCTGGCTATTCTTGGTCGTTTGTGTTTCCATATGAATTCCTGTGTTTCCTAGGTGTGAGAAGAATGTTGCTGGTAATTTGTTAGGTATTGCATTGAATCTGTAGATTGCCTTAGGTAAGATGGACATCTTCACAGTTTTGATTCTTCCAATCCATGAGCATGGGATATTTTTCCACTTGTTTGTGTCATCTTTGATTTCTTTGAGCAGAGTTTTGTAGTTTTCATTGTAAAGGTCTTTCAAGTTTCTGGTTAGGAAGATGCCAAGGTATTACATTTTTTTGGTAGCTATTGTGAATGGAATTGTGGTTTTTATTTGGGTTTCTGTTTGTTTATTATTGGTGTAAAGAAATGCGATTGTCTTTTGCAAACTTATTTTATATCCTGAGACTTTGCCAAAGGCCTTTATCAGTGTAAGGAGGTTTTTGACAGATTCTCTTGGGTTTTCAAGGTACACAATCATGTCATCTGAAAAGAGAGATAATTTGACTTCCTCTTTTCCTATTTGGATACCCCTAATTGCCTTCTCTTCTCTTATG
>NW_007159162.1:0-807 GCF_000164805.1 Carlito syrichta | reverse complement strand
GTTGCTTAAATTCTGTTAGCAGAGGGAGGAGCCACCACACTTCAACCACATTGTAGATAGGCCAGATTGCATGGTGGAGCTAAGAACAAGGGATTTATTTGTTGGGCCCAAGCAGTGTCCAGAAGACAAGAAGTCATAATTACCCCCAAGAAGTACATCAAATCAGTGACTAATGGAAGTTCTAACTCAGAACTTTTCTCATCCAGAGTTAACTGACAAGTTTATGGAGAGGAAAGGAGTGTATGATGCATCTTCTCAGAAGTTGCATCAACTATGACCAAGTTATTATGAATAAATCATCACAGATATTTTGAACTGCTTACAAAACTTGAAACCTAGAATGCTCTCATGATCCTTTTTGAACTCTATGTGTTACACTTGGAAAAGTCTGGGTAGTCTTTTGCTAGAGGAAGACTCCATGAAACACCCATTGTGACTCTTCTGAAGAAGCTTTCTGGGCTGCTTTCATTTTTACAAGGTATTTTAAGGGAGTCTAGCTATCTTGACCCCGACTTCTGCTATAATATTCAAATATAAGAAAGCGGAATAATTAGTGATCTACAGTTTACTAGTGACAAAAGTAACTCACAGAGGAGCATTATTCTGAGGATTTCTGACTACATTCCTTAGTTGAACTTGAAGTAGTGTTTGCAAAGAAATGTATGTCCTGACCATAATTGTATTTCAGATTTGTTCTTTTTCTTTGGTTGGGAAATGGAACTAGAGGGTATTTTATCCTCACTTAATAGTGTAGGACCAAGTCATATCATGTACAACTTTTCTCAAAGACACACAAATCCATCTGAT
>NW_007159161.1:0-820 GCF_000164805.1 Carlito syrichta | reverse complement strand
TGAGAGTTAAAGTACTGCCTGGATGCAGGTAAAGACGAATGTTTCAGTGGTGATAAGTTGGAGTGAAGACCTCCCGCTTCAGTTTGAGAAGCTCCATGGGGAAGAAGTGCATATCTTTGGTGCCTTGAGGAAGCATTCAGAAATGGAGAGAAATCCAACTGGGAACGGACTAGAAATGGTATCATTGAAACTGAAGAAGGAAAAGAACTAGGGTCAGAACAAGTCTGCAGGGGAGAAAGAATTGAAGGGGTAGTTTCAATTGGAACAGAGGGAAGGGGAAACTCTGAAGCTTCAGAAAAAGCCCAGGCATGTGAAACAACCTTGGAGAGGCTCTGCACACTCCCATGACTTCCAGGCCCTGCAACCCCTTCATACCACCCACGTTCTCAATTCTTCTGTGTATGAAACATTCAGGCTCTCATTCCTTGCCCCACATTTCTTGATTGTCCTGCACTCTGCATTCTCCAAGTTGTTCCAGCCCTTATTCCCTTCCCTTGCAACCTTTGGGATTCATCAGGGCTACAGGCACTCCACAGAATTGCAGGAACCTGGAGGGAAGGGGCTTCTTTTATCCACTTGCCTTTCCTTCTCCCTGATGATATTTTCTTGATTCTCTGATGTCCAAGCTCTTTACGGCCTAGATGCCCATCATCTCCACTATATGTTCACCATCCTTAGGCTGTACACTGTCTCTGACATCTCACAGGCATTCTAGGCCATGATTCCCTCTCCTCTCCAGAGTCTGTGCTCCTATTCAGCCTCTGTTGGGGGCTGGGTCATTTTTCAAGCTACCATATTTCCTTGGGTCTTGCTAACTGGC
>NW_007159160.1:0-998 GCF_000164805.1 Carlito syrichta | reverse complement strand
ATAAAACAGCCCCATTAAAAAGTGGTTTAAAGACATGAATAGATACTTCTCAAAAAAAGGCATACACGCAACCAGCAGTCACATGAAAAAATGCTCGATCTCACTAATCATCAGTTAAATGCTAATCAAAACCACATTGAGATACCACCTAACTCCAGTGAGAATGGTCATCATTAATAAAACAAAAAACAACATATGCTGGCGAGGACATAGAGAAAAGGAAGTGCGTCTACACTGCTGTTGGTGGAAATGCAAACTAATTCATCCTCTATGGAAAACAGTGTGGTGATTCCTAAAAGAACTTGAAATTGACATGCCATATGACCCAGCAATCTGCCTTCTGGAAATATACCCAAAGAAATTTAAAACATTAAACAAAAATGATACCTGCAAATGCATGTTTATTGCAGCACTGTTCACAATAGCAAAACCATGGAACCAACCTTGCTACCCATCAAGAGTGGACTGAATAAAAAAACTACAATTACACTATGAAATACTAAATAGTTATAAAGAAGGACAAAAGTATGGACTTTACAGCTACTTGGATGGATTTAGAGTCTATAATACTTAGTGGTCTATTACAGAAACAAAAAAACCGACTACTACATGTTCCCCTGCATAAGTGGACCCTGAGCATTTGCCATTATACTGTAAGAAAACAGAAACTGCTGGGGGAAAAGCACATAATATCAATAGGGGTCACGGATTTCAAACCAGGTGAAATGGGGCCAAAAGAAAGCCCAAACTTTAACTGTACAGTGGCCACTTGTATACCTAATTCTGAATTGTACTCACAACTTTAAAATAAAAATTTAAAAAAATACTGTCTTTTACAGCTATAACAAAACTGTACAGGAATAGAATTAAATAGAGAAATCAGAAATTGTATCTCTACATAAGGATACATAGAGCTAGAACTAGATCTAGAGAGACAGAGATGGAGATGGAGATGGAGATGATGGAGATGATGGAGATAATGGAGATGGAGATAGAGG
>NW_007159159.1:0-715 GCF_000164805.1 Carlito syrichta | reverse complement strand
CAGTAGGGGGATGCAGGGTCATATGGAAGGTCAATTTTAGAGCTTTTAGGAATCGCCACACTGCTTTTCACAGAGGTTGCATTAGTTTACACCTCCACCAACAGTGTAGAAGTGTTCCCTTTCACCTCACCCTCTCCAGCAGCTGTTATTTTTTGAGTTGTTGATAATTGCCATTCTGACTGGAGTTAGGTGGTATCTCAGTGTGGTTTTGATTTGCACCTCCCTGATGATTAGTGAGGTTGAGCATTTCTTCATGTGTTTGTTGGCTTCTCGAATGTCTTCTTTTGTGAAGTGTCTGTTCATATCTTTTGCCCATTTTATAATGGGGTTGTTTGTTTTCTTCTTTTCAGTACGTTTCAGTTCCTTGTAGATCCAGGATGTTAAGCCTTTGTCAGACCTAGAGTTGGCAAATACTTTTTCCCAGTCTGTAGGCTGTCTTCCTGCTCTCTTGATGGTTTCTTTGGCTTTGCAGAAGCTTGTCAGTTTAATAAGGTCCCATTTGTCTATCTTCTCTCTTAAGTCGTGTGGGTTTCGGGTTTTGTACAGGAATTGGATGCCAGTTCTGATTTCCATGAGAGTATTTCCTTCCTTTTCTAAGGTTCTTATGGTTTGAGGTTTTACATTTAGGTCTCTGATCCATTTGGAGTTAACCTTTGTGCATGGGGATAGATAGGGGTCCTGTTTCAATCTTCTGCATGTGGTCAGTCAATTTTCC
>NW_007159158.1:0-997 GCF_000164805.1 Carlito syrichta | reverse complement strand
TCGCTTTGTTTTTTTGCTGAGGATTGTTCTGGCTATTCTTGGACGTTCATGTTTCCATATGAATTCCTGTGTTGTTTTTTCTAGGTCTGAGAAGAATGTTGTTGGTAATTTAATGGGTATTGCATTGAATTTGTAGATTGCCTTAGGTAAGATGGACATCTTCACAATGTTGATTCTTCCAATCCATGAGCATGGGATATTTTTCCACTTGTTCGTGTCGGCTTTGATTTCCTTGAGCAGTGTTTTGTAATTTTCATTGTAAAGGTCTTTCACGTCTCTGGTTAGGAAGATGCCAAGGTATTTCATTTTTTTTGTGGCTATTGTGAATGGAACTGTGTTTTTTATTTGGGTTTCTGTTTGTTTATTATTGGTGTAGAGAAATGCCATTGTCTTTAGTACATTTATTTTGTATCCTGAGACTTTGCCAAAGCCTTTTATCAATGTAAGGAGGACTTTGACAGATTCTCTTGGGTTTTCAAGGTACACCATCATATCATCTGCATAGAGAGATAACTTGACTTCCTCTTTTCCTATTTGAATACCTCTGATTGCCTCCTCTTCTCTGATTGCTTTAGTCAGGACTTCCAATACTATGTTGAACAGGAGGGGAGAGAGTGGACATCCTTGTCTAGTTCCAGTTTTCAGGGGAATTGGTTCCAATTTTTGTCCATTTGGGAGTATGCTGGCTGTGGGTTTCTCACAGATGACTTTTACTATTTTGAGGTATGTTCCCCGTATGCCTAGATGTTCAAGGGCTTTTATCAAGAAGAGGTGCTGGATTTTATCAAAAACTTTTTCTGCATCTAATGATATGATCATGTGGTTTTTGTTTTGACATCTGTTGATGTATTTGATCACATTTATGATTTTACGAATGTTGAACCAGCCTTGCATGCCAGGAATGAAGCCTACTTGGTCATGGTGGATGATTTTTGAGATGTATTGCTGAATCCGGTTTGCTAGGATCTTGTTGAGAATTTTAGCATCTATGTTCATC
>NW_007159157.1:0-1036 GCF_000164805.1 Carlito syrichta | reverse complement strand
CATAGAGAGATAACTTGACTTCCTCTTTTCCTATTGAATACCTCTGATTGCCTCCTCTCTCTGATTGCTTTAGTCAGGACTTTCCAATACTATGTTGAACAGGAGGGGAGAGAGTGGACATCCTTGTCTAGTTCCAGTTTTCAGGGGAATTGGTTCCAATTTTTGTCCATTTGGGAGTATGCTGGCTGTGGGTTTCTCACAGATGGCTTTTACTATTTTGAGGTATGTTCCCCGTATGCCTAGATGTTCAAGGGCTTTTATCAAGAAGAGGTGCTGGATTTTATCAAAAACTTTTTCTGCATCTAATGATATGATCATGTGGTTTTTGTTTTGACATCTGTTGAGGTATTTGATCACATTTATGATTTTACGAATGTTGAACCAGCCTTGCATGCCAGGAATGAAGCCTACTTGGTCATGGTGGATGATTTTTGAGATGTATTGCTGAATCCGGTTTGCTAGGATCTTGTTGAGAATTTTAGCTTCTATGTTCATCAAAGATATTGGCCTGTAGTTCTCTTTCTTTGTTGGATCTTTACCTGGCTTGGGTATCAATGTGATGTTGGCTTCGTAAAATGATTTGGGAGAGTTCCATCTTTTTCAATCGCCTGGAATACCTTCAGTAGGATTGGTATCAGCTCCTCCTTGAATGTCTTGTAGAATTCTGCTGGAAATCCATCTGGGAGAGGGTTTTTTTTTTTTGTAGGAAGTTTTCTTATTACGTGTCGATTTCCTTGATTGTTTTTGGTCTATTTAGGGTCTCAATTTCTTCTTGTTCCAACCTAGGTAGGTTGTGTGATGTCAGAAAGTCCTCCATTTCCTTTTGGTTTTCAAGTTTGTTTCCCTACAAGTGTACGTAGTAGTCTCTAATGATCTTTTGTATTTCTTCAGGGTCAGATGTGACTTCATCTTTTGTGTTTCTGATTGTGCTTATTTGGTTTTTTTCTCGTTTTTTCTTGGTCAGTCTAGCTAGGGACCATCAATCTTGTTTATCCTTTCGAAGAACCAGTTTTTTGTTTCATTGATTTTTTTGTAT
>NW_007159156.1:2689-5005 GCF_000164805.1 Carlito syrichta | reverse complement strand
GTGATCAGTGTTCCAGTAATTGGGCCTTTTCCCTATTGGTTCACTAGTGACTGGCCTTCCTCCATTATGTGTGGCCCAGTGACTCTGCCTCCTCTGTGATGGTTTCCAGTGACTGGCCCTCCTCTACAATGTCTGCCCAGTGACTAGACCTCCTCTCTGACGACTGTCTCAGTTATTGAACCATTTCAAAATGGATGCCCAGTGAGTTGGTGACTGACCCACTTCTGTGATAGGTACCTCAGTGACTGTATCCTCTGTGATGGGTACCCAGTGACTACCAATCATCTCTAATGGATGCCTTCGTGATTAGCTCTCCTGTTTGATGGGTTCCCCCATGAATAGCTCTCCTATTTGATGGGTATAACCGTGATATGCTCTACTCTGTGACAGCTGACTCAATGACGGGGCCTACTCCATAATGGGCATCTTGTGAATGACCTGGTTCTGTAGTGGGTACCCCAGGGTCGAGATTTCTTCTGTGATTCAGTGACAGACCTTCCTCAGTGACAGCAATTAACACTACTCCATAATGGGTGTCCCAGGCAATGTCCCTCTTCTTTATTGGTGCCACATTGACCAGTCCTCCTCTGTGTGAATGTCTTGGTGACTTCCCATCCTCTGTGAAAGATGACCCCATGAGTTGCTCTTCTCTGTAATTTGTATCCCAGTGACTGGCCTGCCTCTCTTATGGTTTCCCAAGTGACTGCTCCTCCTCTCTGGGTGTTCCAGTGACTGGTCCTCTCTGTTATCGTGCCCCAGTGAATGTCTCACTTCTGTGATAGCTACCCCAGTCTAAAAAATGAGTGACACAGTAATGTGTCCTTCTCTGTGATGAGTGCCCTTGTGATTATCCTTCCTCTGTGATAGGTGTCTTCGTGATCGGGCCTCCTTCATATTAGTGCCCCAGTATCTGGCCTTCTTTTGTTATGTGTGCCCCACTGACTGTTCCTTCTCTGCAGTTAGTCCCCAGTAACTGGCCATTTTCTATAATGGTTGCCCTCCTCTATAATGGGTGTCACACTTACTAAGTCCTCGTGAAGAGGTTTCCTCCTTGATATGTGACTCAGTGACAAGGCCTCCCCTGTGATATGGTCTCTAGTGACAGACCATTGTATATGATGGGTTTCTCAGTGAATAGCTCTCCTCTATGATGAATGTCACAATGACTGGGCCGCCTTCATAAAGTGTACCAGAGTGGTTGTGCCTGTTCTGTGCCCGGTGCCCAAAAGACTGGTCTGCTTAGTGATATGTTATGTGCCACAGTGAGTAAGATCTATATTGTGTGTCATTTTTGTTTGTTTGTTTGTTTTTTAATTTTTTAAAATTTTTTTTTCATTAATCAGTATTTTTTATTATGGTTTTGTGGGGTACAGTTAAGGGTTAGGTGTACAATTACGTTTCACTCAGGCACCCTGTTGATAAGAGGTGTTTTCCCATCCCCCAACACATATTTGCTACTGTTAATCCCATCCTCCTCCAACCCATAGTTTCCCAGTACCATCAGTCATTTTCTTATAGTATTGCATTGGATGTTCAAGGTTCATTATATGAGTGAGAACATGTGATATTCGGATCTTTGTTTCTGTGAGAGGTCACTCAGTATTATAGACTCTAGTTCCATACAGGTTGCAGCTAAATTCATGATTTTGCTCTTTTTTATGGCTGCATAGTATTCCATCTTGTATATGTACCACATTTTTTTAAATCCAGTCCTCTTTTGATGGGCAGCATGGTTGTTTCCAGGTTCTTACTATTGTGAACAATGCTGCGATAAACATACGTGTGCAGGTATCTTTTTTATAGAGTGATTTGTGTTCTTCAGGGTATATTCCCAGTAGGGGGATTGCAGGGTCATATGGAAGGTCAATTTTTAGAGCTTTTAGGAATCGCCACACTGCTTTCCACAGAGGTTGCACTAGTTTACACTCCCACCAACAGTGTAGAAGTGTTCCCTTTTCACCACACCCTCTCCAGCAGCTGTTATTTTTTGAATTGTTGATAATTGCCATTCTGACTGGAGTTAGGTGGTATCTCAGTATGGTTTTGATTTGCATCTCCCTGATGATTAGTGAGGTTGAGCATTTCTTCATGTGTTTGTTGGCTGCTCGAATGTCTTCTTTTGTGAAGTGTCTGTGCATATCTTTTGCCCATTTTATAATGGGCTTGTTTGTTTTCTTCTTTTCAGTACGTTTCAGTTCCTTGTAGATCCAGGATGCTAAGCCTTTGTCAGACCTAGAGTTGGCAAATACTTTTTCCCAGACTGTAGGCTGTCTCCCTGCTCTCTTGATGGTTTCTTTGGCTTTGCAGAAGCTTGTC
>NW_007159156.1:0-1363 GCF_000164805.1 Carlito syrichta | reverse complement strand
TACTTGGTCATGGTGGATGATTTTTGAGATGTATTGCTGAATCCGGATTGCTAGGATCTTGTTGAGAATTTTAGCATCTATGTTCATCAAAGATATTGGCCTGTAGTTCTCTTTCTTTGTTGGATCTTTAACTGGCTTGGGTATCAATGTGATGTTGGCTTCGTAAAATGATTTGGGAGAGTTCCATCTTTTTCAATCGCCTGGAATACCTTCAGTAGGATTGGTATCAGCTCCTCCTTGAATGTCTTGTAGAATTCTGCTGGAAAGTCATCTGGGAGAGGGTTTTTTTTTTTGTAGGAAGTTTTCTTATTACGTAGTCAATTTCCTTGATTGTTATTGGTCTATTTAGGGTCTCAATTTCTTCTTGTTCCAACCTAGGTAGGTTGTGTGATGTCAGAAAGTCCTCCATTTCCTTCTGGTTTTCAAGTTTGTTTCCCTACAAGTGTACGTAGTAGTCTCTAATGATCTTTTGTATTTCTTCAGGGTCAGATGTGACTTCATCTTTTGTGTTTCTGATTGTGCTTATTTGGTTTTTTTCTCGTTTTTTTCTTGGTCAGTCTAGCTAGGGGATCATCAATCTTGTTTATCCTTTCGAAGAACCAGTTTTTTGTTTCATTGATTTTTTGTATTAACTTTTTGTCTTCTATGTCCTGGATTTGGGCTTTTATTTTGGTGATCTGGATTCTTCTGCTGAAATTAGGGTTTTTGTGGTCTTGCTTTTCCAGCTTCTTTAGGTAGCTTGTTAGGTTGTGAATTTCTGTTCCTTCCATTTTCTTCATGTGTGTTTATAGGGATATAAATCCCCCTCTTACTACAGCTTTCAGGGCATCCCAGGGATTCTGGTAAGATGTTTCTTCATTTTCATTTGTTTCCAGGTATCTTTTGATACCTGTTTTGATTTTGTCATTGACCCAGGAGTTGTTTAGCATCATGCTGTTTAGTGTCCATGTCTTTGTGGGTTTGGGGGGGACTTTGTTGGTGTTAATGTTGATTTTTATTCCACTATGGTCCGAGAAGGTGTTTGGTAGAATTTCAGTCCTTTTAAATTTGCTTATGCTTGATTTATGACCGAGTATGTGGTCGATCTTAGAATATGTTCCATGTGGTGATGAGTGGAATGTGTATTCTGTGGTCTTTGGATGGAGTGTTCTGTAGGTATCAATTAAGTCCATTTGGTCCAAAGTCACATTGAGGTTCCGGATCTCTGTGCTGATGTTTTGTCCTGATGATCTGTCTAGGATTGTGAGTGGGGTATTAAAGTCCCCAGTTATGATAGTGGTAGAGTCAATATCTTTCTTTAGTTTTCCAAGAAGTTGCTTTATGAAAGTTGGCGCACCTATGTTGGGTGCATATATGTTTAGGG
>NW_007159155.1:0-1363 GCF_000164805.1 Carlito syrichta | reverse complement strand
GTTTTCTTCATTTTCATTTGTTTCCAGTATCTTTGATACCTGTTTGATTTGTCATGACCCAGGAGTTGGTTTAGCATCATGCTGTTAGTGTCCATGTCTTTGTGGGTTTGGGGGGGACTTTGTTGGTGTTAATGTTGATTTTTATTCCACTATGGTCCGAGAAGGTGTTTGGTAGAATTTCAGTCCTTTTAAATTTGCTTATGCTTGATTTATGACCGAGTATGTGGTCGATCTTAGAATATGTTCCATGTGGTGATGAGTGGAATGTGTATTCTGTGGTCTTTGGATGGAGTGTTCTGTAGGTATCAATTAAGTCCATTTGGTCCAAAGTCACATTCAGGTTCCGGATCTCTGTGCTGATGTTTTGTCCTGATGATCTGTCTAGGATTGTGAGTGGGGTATTAAAGTCCCCAGTTATGATAGTGGTAGAGTCAATATCTTTCTTTAGTTTTCCAAGAAGTTGCTTTATGAAAGTTGGCGCACCTATGTTGGGTGCATATATGTTTAGGATAGATATTTCTTGTTGATGGATTGAGCCTTTTATCATTATGTAGTGGTCTTCTGTATCTTTTTTTATTTTTAAAAGCTTGAAGGGTATTTTGTCTGAAATTCAGATCGCTACTCCTCCTTCCTTTTGTATTCCGTTCGTCTGAAAGTTTGTTTCCCATCCTCTTACTTTGAGTCTGTGTGTCCTTTCTAGTGAGGTGAGTCTCTTGAAGGCAATAGATTGTTGTCTGATGATATTTTATCCATTTTGCCATTCTATGTATTTTCAGTGGTGCATTTAGTCCATTCACATTTAGGCTAATAATTGAAATGCAAGAGTTGATCCCTGTCATAAGCTTCTTACAGAGTTGTTCCTGTTTATTTGTTTTCTTTCTTTGGGTTTTGGAGTTGATTCATGTGTGTTTTTAATCTTTTGCCTGTACTCTTGTGAAGAACGCTGTTGTTCTTTTTTCTTTTTCTTCTATGTTCAGTACTTTCTTAAGTGTTTCTTGTAGAGGTGGTCTGGTGATAGCGTAGGTTCTTAGGGATTGGATATCTGGAAAAGATTTCAATTCTCCCTCACTAATGAAGCTTAGTTTGCCTGTGTAGGTTATTCTTGGTTGAAATTGTTTCTCTTTTAGATCTTTGAAGATAGGGCTCCAGGCTCTTCTGGCCTGAAGGGCTTCTGTGGATAAATCTGCTGCTATTCTAATTGGTTTTCCCTGGTAGGTAGTCTGGCCTTTTTCTCTTGCTGCCTTTAGGATTTTTCCTTTCATAGCTACTTTGTTTAGGTGAATTGTTATGTCTGTGAGTTGGTCTTCTCGTTTGTTGTCTTTCAGGGGTTCTCTGAATCTCTTGTGTTTGAATTTTTTCATCG
>NW_007159154.1:0-3432 GCF_000164805.1 Carlito syrichta | reverse complement strand
CCAGTGACAGGTCCCCTACAGTGATTGGTGTCCCAGTTCCTAGCCCTCCAAAATAGCAGATGTTTCATTGACTGAGCCTCCTCTGTAATTTGTGTAAATGTTACTGGCCCTCCTCCAATTTGGAGCCCTGGTCACTAGCCTTCCTTAATAATGAGTGTTCCAGTAACTGGATTCTCCATAATTGGCATCTCAGTGACTAGTCCTACTCTGCATTGGGTGCACCAGTGATTGGTTATCCTCTGTTATGGGAGTCCCTGTGATTGGCTCTCTTTTGTGATAGATGCCCCAGTGACGGACCATTCTATATAATGTGTCCATCAGTGACTGTTCCTTTTCTCTGAAAAATGCCCCCCTGACTGAACTTCTTTGTGATCTTCGTCTGTGATGAGTACCATTCTGAATTTGCCTCCTCTGTGATAGCTGCCCTAGCTACTGACCCTCCACTGATTTCAAAACCCCAGAGACTGGGCCCCTTGTAATGGGGGAGCCAATGACTGGCCCTCATTTGTGATGGGTGCATAATTGACTGGTCCTCTTCTGTGACATATGCTTCAGTGATTGTTTCCCTTTGTGATGAGTTGCACAGTAACTGGCTCTATCCTGTGATGACGAATCAATAGCTGACTTTCCTGTGTGATAATTATCCCAGTAACAGGCTCTCTTATCTTATGGTTGCTCCAGTTAGTAGGCTTATTCTCTGATGAATGTTTCAGTGTCTGTCCCTCCTCTATAATAATTACCAGAGTGACTGGCACTACTTGACAATGGAAGCCCCAGTGATTGGCTCTCCTCCATGATAAAGTCGCCAGTGACTAGCCCTGATCCATAATGGATGCCCTTTTGATTAAGCCTCCTCTGTGATGGGTGACCCAGCGTCTAGTTATCCTCTGTAATGGGTGTCCCAGTGACTGGTTCTCCTATGTGATGTTTGCCCCCAAGACTGGACTACCTCCATAATGGGTGCCCCAATGTCTGACCCTCATCCTTTATGGGTGGCCAAGTGACTGAGCCTCCTCTGTTATTGGTGTCACAGTGACTGGTGCTCCTCACTGATCATTGCCCCCAATGACGAGCTCTTCTCTTTATTGGTGTCCAGTTGCAGGTCTCCTCAAAATGAATGCCCCAGTGACTCATCCTCTTCTGTGATGGGTGTCCCAGGGCCAGGTCTTTCTATGTCACTGGTGACCCAATGTGTTGGTCTCCTCCATATTGGTACCCTAGTTACTGGTCCTCCTTCATTATTGTTGGATCATTCTCTGTGCTTCCTCTAAGATTTGTTCCCAGTGACTGGCACTCCTCCATATTGGTCACCCCCATGACTACCCCTCTTCTGAGATGTCACCAGTGACTGAGCCACCACCAAAATGGGTGTCCCAGTGGCTCGCTCTCCTCTGTTATGGGTGCCCCAGGGACTGAGTCTTCTCCATAATTTGTGCCACAGTGGCTGTGACTCTTCTGTTTGCTGCCCCAATGACTGACCATCTTGTGTGTGGCAGTAACAAGTCCTCTTACATAACGGGTGTCCTAGTCACTGGACCTTCCTTCAAAATGAATGTCCTGGTGTCTAGCCCACCTCTCTGATGGGTTCCCCCGTTGCTCCAAACCCCAGCACTTTTCCATAATAAGTGCTCCAATGTGTATCCCTTCTCTGTGATTGGTGCTTCATTAACTGAGCCTTCTCAAACACTGGTGTCCCAGTGACTAGTCCTCACCCATTATGGACGCCCCAGTGACTGGACATTCTCTCTGATAGCTACCCCAGTGACTACCCATCCTCTGTGATGAGTGCTGCAGTAACAAGTCCTTTTCTATAGGAGTGTCCTAGTGGATAGACCTCCTCCAAAATTGGTACCTGGGTGACTAAACCTTCTCTCTGATGGATATTCCATTTTCTGGGTCTCCTCTAATATAGATGCCCAGGTGACTAGCCCTCCTTTATGGGAGGGTCCTAGTGCCTTGACCTCCACTATAATGGGGGTGCCATTGGCTGGACCTCCTCTGTGATATGTGCCCTAATGACTGGCCATCCTCTCTGATGAGTGGCGCAATGGCTAGCCCTCTTCTGTGTTGGGTGTCATAGTAAGCATGCATCCTCTAAAATAGGGACCCCTGTGACTGGCATTTCTCTATGTTGTGTACCCAGTATCTGGGCCTCCTCCATAAGGAGCACCCCAGTGATTTGCCCTCTTCTTTGATGGATGTCCCAGTGTCTGTACTTCCTCCATGATAGGTGCTCCATTGACTGGGCCTCCTCTATGATTGAGTCCCCAGTTACTGACCATCTTTCAAATTGGTGCCCCAGAAACTATCCCTCCTCTGTGATGAATGTCTCAGTAACTGAGACTTCTTCATAAAAAGTACCCCAAGCACTATCCCATTACTGTGTAATTATTGCTCAGTAACTGATCCTACTCTGTTATAGTTAACTTAGGGACTGGGTGTCTACTGTGATGTGTGCCAAATGACTAGCCTTTACCTGTGATGGGTATCCCAGTGACTTGGAATTCTCTTATGGGTTTTCACAATGACTGCCATTCCTCTGTGGTAAGTCCCTCTGTGTTTGAGCCTCTATGATCAGAGCCTCAGTGAATGAGCCCCTATGTGATGGGTGCCCAGTTGCATCACCTTCTCTGTGCTTCATGCACTAGACTCAAGTTCTTTTCTGTGATGGATACCCCAGTTACTGTTCCTCTTATGTTATGGATGCACCAATAAAAGACTCTTATCATTATTGATTCCTCAATGACTGGGCCTCCTTGATAATGAGTGCTCAATTGGCAGTCCTCCTCCATTATGGGTGCTTCTGTAACGAGGCCTCCTCTGTGATTGGTGCCACCAGTGACTAGCCCTCCTTTGTGAAGGTTTTCCCAAAGGCTGGCCCTCCTCCATAATGGGTGCATCAGTGACTTTCCCTCTTCTAATAAGAGTTCTACATCAACTAACTCTTCTCTGTGTTGTGTATGCTTGTGACTATCACTCCTTTTTGATGGGTGCCTCTGTGACTGCCCCATCTCTTTGTTTGATGCCCTAGTGACTGAGTCTTTTCTGTGATCAGTGCTCTGGTGACTAGGTGCACCCATGACTAGCCTACCTTTTTAATGGGTGGACCTGTTCTATGATGACTGTCCTAGTGACTGTCTTTCCTCTGTGGTGAGTGCTCATTGACTACACCTCCTCTGTAATGAGTGCCACAGTGACTGACCTTACTCTATGATGCATGCCCAGTGACAGACCCTCTGCTGTGAAAAACTCCACAACGACTGATCCTCTTCTGTGATTGGTGCCCTAGTAACAGGATTTCCTCTATAGTTGTTGCTACATTGACTGGGTTTCTTACATAATGTGGGTCTCAGATTAGCTCTCCTCCATTACGAGTTTCAAAGTGTCTGTACCTCCTTAGTTATTTGTAACCCACTGATGTGACAGGCCCTC
>NW_007159153.1:0-712 GCF_000164805.1 Carlito syrichta | reverse complement strand
CAGTCCTCCTCCATTATGGGTGCTTCTGTAACGAGGCCTCCTCTGTGATTGGTGCCACCAGTGACTAGCCCTCCTTTGTGAAGGTTTTCCCAAAGACTGGCCCTCCTCCATAATGGGTGCATCAGTGACTTTCCCTCTTCTAATAAGAGTTCTACATCAACTAACTCTTCTCTGTGTTGTGTATGCTTGTGACTATCACTCCTCTTTGATGGGTGCCTCTGTGACTGCCCCATCTCTTTGTTTGATGCCCTAGTGACTGAGTCTTTTCTGTGATCAGTGCTCTGGTGACTGGGTGCACCCATGTCTAGCCTACCTTTTTAATGGGTGGACCTGTTCTATGATGACTGTCCTAGTGACTGTCTTTCCTCTGTGGTGAGTGCTCATTGACTACACCTCCTCTGTAATGAGTGCCACAGTGACTGACCTTACTCTATGATGCATGTCCAGTGACAGACCCTCTGCTGTGAAAAACTCCACAACGACTGATCCTCTTCTGTGATTGGTGCCCTAGTAACAGGATTTCCTCTATAGTTGTTGCTACATTGACTGGGTTTCTTACATAATGTGGGTCTCAGATTAGCTCTCCTCCATTACGAGTTTCAAAGTGTCTGTACCTCCTTAGTTATTTGTAACCCACTGATGTGACAGGCCCTCCTCCATAATGAGCAGCCGAGTAACTTGCCTTCAATTGTGATGGGTATCTGAGTAACTG
>NW_007159152.1:0-731 GCF_000164805.1 Carlito syrichta | reverse complement strand
CTCCTCCATAATGGGTTCTTCAGTGACAAACTCTCCTTTTTGATTTGTCACAGTGACTCACATCCATCAGCGATAAATATGTCAGTGACTGGCCTTCCTCTCTGATGGTTGTTCCAGTGACAGGCCATCCTCCATAATAGGTGACACAGTGATTGGAATTTCTCTGTTATTGGTTTCACAGTGACAAGCCCTTGTGCATTATGGTTTCTCAGTGACTAGCTCTCCTCTGTGAAGTGTGCCCCCATAACTGCCTTGCTTATGTGATGGTTCCCCAGGGAATGACCCATCCTTGTTATAGGCTCTTAAGTGAGTGCCCTTCAATACGACAGGTGTCCCAGTGACTGGCTCCTTTCTGTGATAAAATCCTTGTGACTGGCCAGCTTTTGTGACAGCTGTTTTAGTGACTGGCCCTTCTTGTAATGGGTGACTAAGTGACTGGTTTTCCTCTATGATGGGTGTTGGGAGCCAACATCTATAGCTACAAGACTGAGGCCTATAAAGGCCCATCTGAAAGATCACCTCTGACAAGCAATACCTATAATATTGGCGTGTGATTAGTGACCAGTGTGCATACATGGCAGTAAAACTTATAAGTAAATATCAATATGCCTGATGGAAGTGCACAGCAGAATTATTTTTCTCTGTCTTTCTAAGTTGTACTCCCTTTTCAAGACATTTAAAACTTCTATTTCCTGTAGACTGGTAGTCAGCTCTTGTTCCTGAAAGCAGTT
>NW_007159151.1:0-7368 GCF_000164805.1 Carlito syrichta | reverse complement strand
CTTATTCTCTGATGGATGTTTCAGTGTCTGTCCCTCCTCTATAATAATTACCAGAGTGACTGGCACTACTTGGCAATGGAAGCCCCAGTGATTGACTCTCCTCCATGATAAAGTCGCCAGTGACTAGCCCTGATCCATAATGGATGCCCTTTTGATTAAGCCTCCTCTGTGATGGGTGACCCAGTGTCTAGTTATCCTCTGTAATGGGTGTCCCAGTGACTGGTTCTCCTATGTGATGTTTGCCCCCAAGACTGGACTACCTCCATAATGGGTGCCCCAATGTCTGACCCTCATCCTTTATGGGTGGCCAAGTGACTGAGCCTCCTCTGTTATTGGTGTCACAGTGACTGGTGCTCCTCACTGATCATTGCCCCCAATGACGAGCTATTCTCTTTATTGGTGTCCAGTTGCAGGTCTCCTCAAAATGAATGCCCCAGTGACTCATCCTCTTCTGTGATGGGTGTCCCAGGGCCAGGTCTTTCTATGTCACTGGTGACCCAATGTGTTGGTCTCCTCCATATTGGTACCCTAGTTACTGGTCCTCCTTCATTATTGTTGGATCATTCTCTGTGCTTCCTCTAAGATTTGTTCCCAGTGACTGGCACTCCTCCATATTGGTCACCCCCATGACTACCCCTCTTCTGAGATGTCACCAGTCACTGATCCACCACCAAAATGGGTGTCCCAGTGGCTCGCCCTCCTCTGTTATGGGTGCCCCAGGGACTGAGTCTTCTCCATAATTTGTGCCACAGTGGCTGTGACTCTTCTGTTTGCTGCCCCAATGACTGACCATCTTGTGTGTGGCAGTAATAAGTCCTCTTACATAACGGGTGTCCTAGTCACTGGACCTTCCTTCAAAATGAATGACCTGGTGTCTAGCCCACCTCTCTGATGGGTTCCCCCGTTGCTCCAAACCCCAGCACTTTTCCATAATAAGTGCTCCAATGTGTATCCCTTCTCTGTGATTGGTGCTTCATTAACTGAGCCTTTCTCAAACACTGGTGTCGCAGTGATTAGTCCTCACCCATTATGGACGCCCCCAGTGACTGGACATTCTCTCTGATAGCTACCCCAGTGACTACCCATCCTCTGTGATGAGTGCTGCAGTAACAAGTCCTTTTCTATAGGAGTGTCCTAGTAGATAGACCTCCTCCAAAATTGGTACCTGGGTGACTAAACCTTCTCTCTGATGGATATTCCATTTTCTGGGTCTCCTCTAATATAGATGCCCAGGTGACTAGCCCTCCTTTATGGGAGGGTCCTAGTGCCTTGACCTCCACTATAATGGGGGTGCCATTGGCTGGACCTCCTCTGTGATATGTGCCCTAATGACTGGCCATCCTCTCTGATGAGTGGCGCAATGGCTAGCCCTCTTCTGTGTTGGGTGTCATAGTAAGCATGCATCCTCTAAAATAGGGACCCCTGTGACTGGCATTTCTCTATGTTGTGTACCCAGTATCTGGGCCTCCTTCATAAGGAGCACTCCAGTGATTTGCCCTCTTCTTTGATGGATGTCCCAGTGTCTGTACTTCCTCCATGATAGGTGCTCCATTGACTGGGCCTCCTTTATGATTGAGTCCCCAGTTACTGACCATCTTTCAAATTGGTGCCCCAGAAACTATCCCTCCTCTGTGATGAATGTCTCAGTAACTGAGACTTCTTCATAAAAAGTACCCCAAGCACTATCCCATTACTGTGTAATTATTGCTCAGTAACTGATCCTACTCTGTTATAGTTAACTTAGGGACTGGGTGTCTACTGTGATGTGTGCCCAGATGACTAGTCTTTACCTGTGATGGGTATCCCAGTGACTTGGAATTCTCCTATGGGTTTTCACAATGACTGCCATTCCTCTGTGGTAAGTCCCTCTGTGTTTGAGCCTCTATGATCAGAGCCTCAGTGAATGAGCCCCTATGTGATGGGTGCCCAGTTGCATCACCTTCTCTGTGCTTCATGCACTAGACTCAGGCTCTTTTCTGTGATGGATGCCCCAGTTACTGTTCCTCTTATGTTATGGATGCACCAATAAAAGACTCTTATCATTATTGATTCCTCAATGACTGGGCCTCCTTGATAATGAGTGCTCAATTGGCAGTCCTCCTCCATTATGGGTGCTTCTGTAACGAGGCCTCCTCTGTGATTGGTGCCACCAGTGACTAGCCCTCCTTTGTGAAGGTTTTCCCAAAGGCTGGCCCTCCTCCATAATGGGTGCATCAGTGACTTTCCCTCTTCTAATAAGAGTTCTACATCAACTAACTCTTCTCTGTGTTGTGTATGCTTGTGACTATCACTCCTCTTTGATGGGTGCCTCTGTGACTGCCCCATCTCTTTGTTTGATGCCCTAGTGACTGAGTCTTTTCTGTGATCAGTGCTCTGGTGACTGGGTGCACCCATGACTAGCCTACCTTTTTAATGGGTGGACCTGTTCTGTGATGACTGTCCTAGTGACTGTCTTTCCTCTGTGGTGAGTGCTCATTGACTACACCTCCTCTGTAATGAGTGCCACAGTGACTGACCTTACTCTATGATGCATGTCCAGTGACAGACCCTCTGCTGTGAAAAACTCCACAACGACTGATCCTCTTCTGTGATTGGTGCCCTAGTAACAGGATTTCCTCTATAGTTGTTGCTACAGTGACTGGGTTTCTTACATAATGTGGGTCTCAGATTAGCTCTCCTCCATTACGAGTTTCAAAGTGTCTGTACCTCCTTAGTTATTTGTAACCCACTGATGTGACAGGCCCTCCTCCATAATGAGCAGCCGAGTAACTTGCCTTCAATTGTGATGGGTATCTGAGTAACTGACCTCCTCCATAATGGGTTCTTCAGTGACAAGCTCTCCTTTTTGATTTGTCACAGTGACTCACATCCATCAGTGATAAATATGTCAGTGACTGGCCTTCCTCTCTGATGGTTGTTCCAGTGACAGGCCATCCTCCATAATAGGTGACACAGTGATTGGAATTTCTCTGTTATTGGTTCCACAGTGACAAGCCCTTGTGCATTATGGTTTCTCAGTGACTAGCTCTCCTCTGTGAGGTGTGCCCCCATAACTGCCTTGCTTATGTGATGGTTCCCCAGGGAATGACCCATCCTTGTTATAGGTTCTTAAGTGAGTGCCCTTCAATACGACAGGTGTCCCAGTGACTGGCTCCTTTCTGTGATAAAATCCCTGTGACTGGCCAGCTTTTGTGACAGCTGTTTTAGTGACTGGCCCTCCTTGTAATGGGTGACTAAGTGACTGGTTTTCCTCTATGATGGGTGTTGGGAGCCAACATCTATAGCTACATGACTGAGGCCTATAAAGGCCCATCTGAAAGATCGCCTCTGACAAGCAATACCTATAATATTGGCGTGTGATTAGTGACCAGTGTGCATACATGGCAGTAAAACTTATAAGTAAATATCAATATGCCTGATGGAAAGTGCACAGCAGAATTATTTTTCTCTGTCTTTCTAAGTTGTACTCCTTTTTCAAGACATTTTAAAACTTCTATTTCCTGGTAGACTGGTTAGTCAGCTCTTGTTCCTGAAAGCAGTTTCCCCTAGGGCTAAGATTAGAAACTAAATAGTTTTATCACCCTGCCGTTAGCCAGGCAGAACGTTGTCTTTTGTTTCATTAATTACCAAAACTCTGTCTGCCTCAGCCCATAACCACCGTCATGGCGGCCATGCATTTCCTTGTTCAAGAGTGTGACAGCTACTATTTGATTTTTAGAGTAGACTTATTAGGATAAAATGTATACATATACACTCATAGTTGTGTAAATTTATGCTTGCTGTTTTGTTTCCTTTTGTTATATTATTCAAATATAATAGTTACTATAAGATTTATAAAAGAATGAATGATGAGGTATTAGCTTAATAGGATATAGCATAGTATTAAAGGTCAATCATTAGATTATATAAAAATTAAAGTTTAGACATATGAAACTCATATGAATTATAGTAAAGTTTTGTAGTTTAAGAATAAGTTTTAACTGAGTTATAAGGCATTACATTAAATTGTAATAAGATAATAGTATAACTAACAGTTAAGTCATTTAAGTAAACTTATAGATTATAGTATAGTGTTAAGTTGATAATATTAACGGTTAAAAATATTAGGAGTCAGTGAACTTGGATTGAACCTAGAGTTAACTTAGAAAGTTTTTGTATTAATCAGGGTTTAGAACAAAGAGTATAATATGAATGATTCATTGAACATTATGGAAAACACTTTGAACGATCTGTATTGAAATTGTGCACCTGTGACCTTAATGTGGGTTTTGTGAAGCACGACAGGCATCATGGAATTCGAATTGTTTGCTTGGAACTTGCAAATCTCGTGATGGTCTTGTGATGCATAGTTTGTAAAGCATGGAACTTGTACGCCCCCAGCAAGTGATTATCACACTGCTGGAGGGTATGGAAAATGGTATATAAGTTGGAAGGAGTCCGAATAAAATTTGGCTCCAGTCCCGATCAGACTGTTCCCAGAAGAACTGCCTCCGAGTGGTCTTCTCGCCCTCTCCTGATTCTCCGGTGTGGGTCCTAACCCACCCTTGGTCAGTGCTGGTCACCGACACTTTCCTATTCTTTTTTAAAAATAAAAGCCTAGATTAAAAAATCAGGTTTTATACAGAAATCAAGTCTATAGCTCAATTGCATCATCCTGTTTTTCTATAGTAATGAGCAAATGCAGACATCACTTTACTTATTCATAAAACTCTATTGAATGTGTTTGTTTCAGGATTCAAACGTGAGTAACACATGGTCTTTCCCTGCAAGCATGGAGGACAAACAGCTAATGACAATACAACATGATAAGTGTCATCATCTTACCAAGCTCATTGAAGTACAAGAAAAATACAGAAATTTAGTGGTATGATGCCTATGGTTGCTGGTCCCTAAAGCTTGCAGGTCTGGCTCCAGAGACAGGTTCCCTCTTCCCCTCTTAAACTTTCTTGACATGCCTCAACCCCCACCTCATTCCTTTGCCCCTCCATACTTTGAAATGTTATGAAAGGATACTATAAAGAATTGCATAACAGTCTCACACAAACTTGAGAATGACATTGACTGAGCTCACCTGTTAACTCATGAGTCAGCATTTTAAGTAAGCAAGAAGCCAAATCTAAAGTTCTTGGCATAGACGAGGGGGGACTCAAAAAACCCCGGAATTATCTTTTGGAGAATAGGCCCCTTGTGGTACACTCAGAATTTGTTCCTCCATATCAAATGGTCGACTAAAATTTTTATCTGGAAATTTTGAGAAGGTTGCGTCACGATTGCAGAAGAAATTTCCCGATTTGTGGCAAACAGGTGACTGGTTTTTTCACCACAGTGCACCTTCCCACATTGAGCTGAGTGTTCAGCAGTTTTTGACCAAAAACATCATGACCCCCATACCCCACCCTTCCTATTTATCTGATTTTGCCCCAAGCAATTTGTTTCTGCTGTTGTTGATTCCCTGATGAAAAAAGTCCTCAGAGGGAAACGTTTTTGCCATGTGGGAGAGGTGAAAAAACAAAATCAGATGTAATAAAAGGCACAAAATTTGACAAGTTCAAAAACTGTTTAGAGAAGTGGAAGAAGTGTCTTGATAGGTGTATTGCATCAAACATAGAGTACTTACAAGGTGACTGAAATTTAAACATGTAAGAATGAATATACAAATTTTTATAGATGAATTCCAGGTTTTTTGGGGGTCCCCCTAGTATATATATGTGTTTATGTATTTCTAATTACAGAGAATATAAAGAACAAATCATTTATACTATTAGGCAGCAAAACAATTTTGAAACAAAGTGTCAGTGACCTCTCGAAATTCCTATATTTTGTCCAAAATGTGGAGTCAAAGTGGCAAGATGGTCAATGCCAGTTTTAAGCCCCCAGGTAAGAGGTAAACTTTATCAAGTGACATTGAGACAGATGGTTAGGAAAAGAAATTATCATGAATTGCACACTAATTCAGTGATGGAGCCATGTAAGAAGATGTGATTTCCTTTTTGTGTCTCTGGACCTAATTGTCTAACTTCAAAAACTCAGCTGCCAGACAGGAGAAGAGATGCTTTCTTCACCAAGACGTTGCCATCAAAGTGCTCAAGCTTTGAAAAGGAATGCTTAAAGTAATGAGTGCTTGCAAAAGAAAATCTATATTGAGTTTATTCAAGGGTGGAAATTCAGTAAAGGAGAATTCTTTCAGAATTAATAATAGAAAAATACTTACTATTTCATTAGCATAAAACCCTAGGAAAAACCAGGTAGCAGAACAATTCTGGGTCTCTCTGATAAGACTTAAAAATGAGACTCTAGTCACCTAGGATCATGAGGGGGTAATAGTGTTGTTGAGGTTTTATGCTGAGCATAAAAAATAAGGAGCAAAAGAGCTAAAGGTAAGATTGTAATATAACTCGCTAAATTCAGGTTTTTACTAAAATTATCACCTCTTTCTCCTTTCTTGTTTGTATACACACAGTATCTGGTACATAATAGATGCTACATAAGTGTTTATTGCATGAATGAATAAATAAACATTATTTCAAATGCTCCAAAACAAGGTTAAATATCACTTGCTTAAATAATTATAAAAATAAAACTATTATATTCAAAAGCCATACCAGGGAACTGATAAAAACTGCAAATGAGAAGTTTAAAACCCACATATTAACCTCCCAACAAGTTTGTCAAGCCTGCTTTGCACTGACAACATGTTATTGTAAAATTGATTCATCTTAGGCTGACAGACTAATTGTTTCAACAAATATCCCCAAAGTTTCATTATCTTCACACAATGTATTTTTCTTTCTTGCTTAAGTCTGAATCCAAGACCGGAGTGGGATGTGGCAGAAGCTCTGCACCAAGTAGTTATTCAAAGACCCTAATATTTTAACCTATTGGTTCTTTCATCTCCTATCACCCCAATGTTCCCCAATGGATCCCCTACATTTAGTTAAAGATGATAGGAGAAAAGGAGAATGGAGCTAATAGTTTGGGAGGCTTTGTGGTTCAGGCAAAGAAATGGGCACATTACTTCTGCCCACATTCCACTGGCCAGAACTCAGTCTATGATATTAATTTAGAAAGGCTAAACAGTTTCATTTTGATAAATAATAGGCACTATTGGTTTTTAAACAGAGAAATAACCAAGATGAAAGTGGGGAATTACATTGGCCATGCTTAATAGAAGACCCTATTGAGAACTCAGCTAGGGGATGAACTAAAGGCAGGGAGACCCATGAGGAAGCTATTGCAGAGAATGATGAAGGCTAGACTGAAGAAGCAGAAAAAGAATACCAAAAAAATGGTGAATGTAAGATATGTAAGATATATTGACTGACTTGTTGAGTGAGCAGAACAGAACCAAGTGATATTCTTGGGCTTTAT
>NW_007159150.1:0-648 GCF_000164805.1 Carlito syrichta | reverse complement strand
TTTTAAAACTTCTATTTCCTGGTAGACTGGTTAGTCAGCTCTTGTTCCTGAAAGCAGTTTCCCCTAGGGCTAAGATTAGAAACTAAATAGTTTTATCACCCCTGCCGTTAGCCAGGCAGAACGTTGTCTTTTGTTTCATTAATTACCAAAACTCTGTCTGCCTCAGCCCATAACCACCGTCATGGCGGCCATGCATTTCCTTGTTCAAGAGTGTGACAGCTACTATTTGATTTTTAGAGTAGACTTATTAAGATAAAATGTATACATATACACTCATAGTTGTGTAAATTTATGCCTGCTGTTTTGTTTCCTCCCGTTATATTATTCAAATATAATAGTTACTATAAGATTTATAAAAGAATGAATGATGAGATATTAGCTTAATAGGATATAGCATAGTATTAAAGGTCAATCATTAGACTATATAAAAATTAAAGTTTAGACATATGAAACTCATATGAATTATAGTAAAGTTTTGTAGTCTAAGAATAAGTTTTAACTGAGTTATAAGGCATTACATTAAATTGTAATAAGATAATAGTATAACTAACAGTTAAGTCATTTAAGTAAACTTATAGATTATAGTATAGTGTTAAGTTGATCATATTAACGGTTAAAAAATACTAGGAGTCAATGAACTTGTATTGA
>NW_007159149.1:0-861 GCF_000164805.1 Carlito syrichta | reverse complement strand
GTCTCCTCTGTTGTGGTTGCCCCACTTCCTGATTCTCATCTTTGATAGGTTACCCAGTGGCTGTCCACTATAATATGTGCTCCAGTAACTGGTACTCCTCTATGATGAGTGCCCCAGTGACTTTCCTTCCTTTATGTTGTGGACCCCAGTGTGCAGACATCCTATGTGATCATTTCCCCAGTGACTGACCATCATTTATTATTGATGCCCTAATTACTACTCCTCTTCTGGGATGGACATGCCAGTGTCTAGCCAGTGTGATAAAGCACACAGTTCTCGATGTCATGTGGCAGTTGCTGCAGCCCAAAATGCAGGCCTGGACCATTAGACCAATCACTGCTACATTTTCATCTTCAAAATCATCCTGGAAGAGGTATATCCCACCCAGGTCTACAAAAGCCTGAAGAGTATCTGGGAGCAGAAGTTGGCCAACTTCATTCCCTATAGACATCTCCTATAGCATCCACATGGCCCTGTGCAGGTGTCTCCCTACCTGCCTTCTGCCCACCAGATCAGCAGGCTTATGAAGACTAACTACATCAGCATCTCCTCACAGTCAAGGACACATCTCATACAGCATTCATCCATTATGTACCTGAACACAATGTAAAGCAGTTAACACCCATGTCATTCAGACCAGAAGAGGGTTAGTAATTAGGGCATTACCCAGTTGCACAATGTGGAATAAGGGTGACATAACTCATAAAAATGCACCGATATGATATTCTTTTATTACATGTGTTACAGAGAGGTACATGTTTCATACAGCATTTACCTAGTTGTGAGAAGAACCACAAGCAATTAAAAGCAGTTAAACACACATATCACATAATGTCCCTTGTTGGGGAGACATTTCATAGA
>NW_007159148.1:0-831 GCF_000164805.1 Carlito syrichta | reverse complement strand
AAAAGACATCTCTGAGGGACAGACCTTATTCAGCATGTACCCAGTTGCAAAAATATTCAAATAAAATGTAGGATACTTAAATGCATATTTCACACAACATGCCTCAAGTTGGAAAAACATTTTCAGCAACGTGCAATCATGACATCCTTCATCCCAAAATACAACCAGTATGAAATAATTTATTTCCTCATGCACCAGTCAAGGACACAGCTCATTTAGCATGTACCCAGTGGCAATTAAACTGATGTACACCGTAATACACTGAAATGCACATTTCAAACACTGTGCTCGATTTAGAGTTACATTTACACAATTTACAGCTGTGTCTTGACATAACTAATTCTAAATTTTATTCAACGTGCAACAGCATGCACACGGTAGCAAAAAATTCACATATAACATAAAACTAAAGTTAAACAAACATTTCACACAAGATGTCTTGTGTTAGAAACACATTGTTTTACAATGTGCAGCAGTGAAAGATACACTTCAAAATACGTCCAGCTTGACATATCTCTTTCATCGTGTAACAGTGAGAGACACAGCTCGTATAGCATTCACTCAGTTGTGAGAAAACCTGCATACAATGTAAAACATTGAAACACACATGTCATACAACATGCCATTGGTTGGAGACACATTTTTATATAATGTGCAACAATTACAGACATAGCTCATCTAAAAATTAATCCAGCATGAAATTATCTCATTTAACGTGTAACGATGAGGGATACATATCACAGCATAAACCCCATTGTGAGAACACACCCAAATAACTTACACCGTTAAAATACATTTCAAACACGTGCCCTGATTTAGAGACACATTTCA
>NW_007159147.1:0-873 GCF_000164805.1 Carlito syrichta | reverse complement strand
CCCAGAGTGACACAAATGGTCACATATCATTCATTACTTCTTTCTGCAAGATTCTTCCAGCATGCATTTCAATGATTTATCTTTGAAGTCACTAGTAACATCAAAAGTTTTCTTTCAGTTTCCCTCAAAGGAAATTTGGCAATCTCTTTTCAATGTGAAAGTGTTTTATTGACTGTTAAATACACGAATAGCTAAATACATAAATAATGAATAAATAAATGGAGAGGCAATAGTCTCAGCTGGTTATACCGCAAACTCTTTCAATGGGTGTCACCTGTCAGCACCAAATGCAGGAAAACATGCTCAGTTTATTGTATTTGTGTTCTTGCTTTACTTTAAAGAAAATCTGATATTTGCTTTGACAAACTCTTACCTAGTGTAAAGCTACACAGATAATGTGAAAGCCTTTTGCAGCTTAGCGTCATTGTAGGTTTGTAGGTGACTTTGTTACTCTCAGATGAGTCCAATGATCTGAGAGAGAAAGAAAAAATATGTTTTGTTATGCTTGTTGCTAATAGTTGTGAACCCTGTGAAATTATCATAACACTCTAGTCCTTAGGATACAAGCCATGTTTTCATATGGGCAATGTTTTATCCTCATAGCTTCCATAGGGAGAAGAACCTTATCTTTGTACCTATACAAAAATTAAAATAGCAACTATGTTAGGCGTTTCAAATATTTCAATCCCTGAAACAATGCAATGTATAGTCTTAAATATTGTTGACTTGTCTAAATGAACTCGAGGAGTGAGATCATATAGAACCTGCAGCTGCAGTTAAAGGGCATGATTTACATCTGCATGGAGCCTTAGCCTATCTTTGTTTCTTCTGAGTTTTTAAATTGTAATCTATTTCTATCTTCTGAGAATATGA
>NW_007159146.1:0-802 GCF_000164805.1 Carlito syrichta | reverse complement strand
CTTTAAAGAAAATCTGATATTTGCTTTGACAAACTCTTACCTAGTGTAAAGCTACACAGATAATGTGAAAGCCTTTTGCAGTTTAGCGTCATTGTAGGTTTGTAGGTGACTTTGTTACTCTCAGATGAGTCCAATGATCTGAGAGAGAAAGAAAAAATATGTTTTGTTATGCTTGTTGCTAATAGTTGTGAACCCTGTGAAATTATCATAACACTCTAGTCCTTAGGATACAAGCCATGTTTTCATATGGGCAATGTTTTATCCTCATAGCTTCCATAGGGAGAAGAACCTTATCTTTGTACCTATACAAAAATTAAAATAGCAACTATGTTAGGCGTTTCAAATATTTCAATCCCTGAAACAATGCAATGTATAGTCTTAAATACTATTGACTTGTCTAAATGAACTCGAGGAGTGAGATCATCTAGAACCTGCAGCTGCAGTTAAAGGGCATGATTTACATCTGCATGGAGCCTTAAGCCTATCTTTGTTTCTTCTGAGTTTTTAAATTGTTAATCTATTTTCTGTCTTCTGAGGATATGAGAAAAGATCTTACAACTAAGCCCAGAAGTAGGTAAAACAAACATGTTTTTCCATAAATCTAATGATCTCTGTTACTTCTTGAAGCACTCTTCAGGCAATAGTACACCAAAGCAGGTTTTGCACTTTTCTGGATTCCCACCATACACTTTTTCATGAGCTGACACTAATTATGACATTGCAACTCATTATTTCTGTCACAAAAGACTTTGAACACAAACATTTGTGTTTTCTCTTTCATGCCACTGAGAATATTTTGGAT
>NW_007159145.1:0-733 GCF_000164805.1 Carlito syrichta | reverse complement strand
ATATGAGAAAAGATCTTACAACTAAGCCCAGAAGTAGGTAAAACAAACATGTTTTTCCATAAATCTAATGATCTCTGTTACTTCTTAAAGCACTCTTCAGGCAATAGTACACCAAAGCAGGTTTTGCACTTTTCTGGATTCCCACCATACACTTTTTCATGAACTGACACTAATTATGACATTGCATCTCATTATTTCTGTCACAAAAGACTTTGAACACGAACATTTGTATTTTCTCTTTCATGCCACTGAGGATATTTTGGATTTTCTTCCAGCTTCTTACAAAGGGAACTGGGCAATCTCCTTTCTAAGTGATAGTGTTTTACTTACATCAAAATGCATGCATACCTAAATACATACAGACAAACAAAGAGTGCGATTAGACTAAGTAGGCTATACTGCAAATTGATTAAATTGTTGTATTCTTCTGCTACTTGTCAATGGCAAATGGAGACAAAAATATGTTCATTTTACTTTATTGCTATGCTTTATAGAAAGCCTGATATCTGCTTGCAAAAATCTTACCAAGAGTGAAGTTGCACAGATAATTTGGAAGTCTTTAGCAGGTTAGCATCAATGTAGTTTGTAGGTGACTTTGCCACTCTTTGATGAATGCACGGATTACCACTGGGCAACACAATTCTGGGACTGGAAGAAAAAAACTACCTTTTAAATTGTTTCTTGATAAAAAATGTCATTCCTTTTGTGAGCCCAATGAAATAATTCCAACACT
>NW_007159144.1:0-713 GCF_000164805.1 Carlito syrichta | reverse complement strand
AGAGTGAGACTCCAACTCAAAAAAAAAGACCAATAATTTCCTGCATATCAGAAACACATCTCACCACAAGGGACATATACAGATTCTAAGGTAGACGACGGAAAATGAATAATTGGATGAATGGATAACAAAACAAGGCAGTAGTAGTGATCTTAATATCAGATAGCACAAGCCTTATTCCATCCAAAATTTGAATATGTATGAAGGAACAACACATAATGATCAAGGTTCAATCCACCAATGAGAAATATCCATCTTAAAAACACATGCACCCAACAAAGGAGCACCAGCATATATAAAGCAACTATTAGCAAACTAAAAAAAGCATGGCTCCAACACTCTGGGTGACAGAGTGAGACCCCAACTAAAAAAAAAAGGACAGTTCACAAATTATCAGCTTAAGAAATCACCCAAGGGAGGTAGAAATATATAAGCACCAAAACCCTAATTTCAGCAGAAGAATCCAGATCACTAAAGTAAAAACCCAAATACAGGACATAGAATGCAAGAATAGCATAGAAAAAATCAACAAAACAAAAAACTGGTAATTTAAGAAAAAGAGAAATTATCCAAATAAGCACCATCAGAAATGCAAAAGATCAAATCACAGATGACCCTAAAGAAATACAAATGATTAACAACGATTACTATGCACAACTATATGGAAACAGTTTGATAACCTAAATGAAATGGAGGACTTTTTGCCAACACAA
>NW_007159143.1:0-839 GCF_000164805.1 Carlito syrichta | reverse complement strand
GCAGTAGTAGTGATCTTAATATCAGATAGCACAAGCCTTATTCCATCCAAAATTTGAATATGTATGAAGGAACAACACATAATGATCAAGGTTCAATCCACCAATGAGAAATATCCATCTTAAAAACACATGCACCCAACAAAGGAGCATCAGCATATATAAAGCAACTATTAGCAAACTAAAAAAAGCATGACTCTAACACTCTGGGTGACAGAGTGAGACCCCAACTAAAAAAAAAGGAAAGTTCACAAATTATCAGCTTAAGAAATCACCCAAGGGAGGTAGAAATATATAAGCACCAAAACCCTAATTTCAGCAGAAGAATCCAGATCACTAAAGTAAAAACCCAAATACAGGACATAGAATGCAAGAATAGCATAGAAAAAATCAACAAAACAAAAAACTGGTAATTTAAGCAAAAGAGAAATTATCCAAATAAGCACCATCAGAAATGCAAAAGATCAAATCACAGATGACCCTAAAGAAATACAAATGATTAACAACGATTACTATGCACAACTATATGGAAACAGTTTGATAACCTAAATGAAATGGAGGACTTTTTGCCAACACAACATCCTATGTTAGAAGCAGGAAGATCTGAGACACCAAACAGACCAATTACAACCCGGGAAATTGATTCCATCATTAGAAAACTGCCTCCAAAAACAAATAGTCCAGGACCAGATGGCTTTCCAGCAGAATTCTACAAATGTAAAAGGAGGAGACGATACTAATACTACTGAATGTATTTCAGAGTTGAGAAAGAAGAATTCTCCCCAACATATTTACAAAGCTAACAACACACTGACACCCAAACCTGGTAAAAAAAAACTAAC
>NW_007159142.1:0-820 GCF_000164805.1 Carlito syrichta | reverse complement strand
CTTTCACTGATCAAGGACTTGACAAAATCTCAGGGTACAAAATAAATGTGCAAAAGGCAGTCGCATTCTTATACACCAACTACAAATCGACAGAGAACCACAAAAAAGCACAATCCCATTCTCAACAGCCACACAAAAAATGAAATACCTTGGCTTCTTCCTAACCAGAGAAGTCAAAGACCTTAACAACAACAACTATAAAACCCTGCTCAAAGAAATCCAAGAAGACACAAACAAATGGATAAATATTCCATGATCTCAGATACGAAGAATAAACATTGTTAAAATTTGTATCCTACCAGAGGCAATCTGCAGATTCAATGCAATACATATTAAATTACCAACATCTCAGACCTGAAAATGAAAATACTGAAATTCATATGGAACCATAAATGACCACGAAGAGCCAAAACAATCCTTAGCAAAAGAAACAAAGCAGGAAGTGTCACACTTCCAGACTTTAAACTTTAGTATAAGGCTGCAACAGTCAAAACAATCTGGTGGTCTAAGCATATGTAACGATTTACTACATATGCTTACAGTCAACTATGGCATTTAATTCAGTGGGGGAAAAAGAATAGACATATGGACCAAAGGAACAGCATAGAGATTCCAGAAGCAAAATCTCAATTTGTCAATCAAATTATCTTCAACAAAGCCTCCACCAACCAGCACTGGGGGAGAGGAGACCCCATTCAGTAAATGATGCTGGGAAAACTGACAGTCTACATGCAGAAGATTCAAATAGGAAATCTACACATCACCAACAAATATCAACTCTAAATGATCACAGATCTAAATGTAACCTCAAACTATTACA
>NW_007159141.1:0-697 GCF_000164805.1 Carlito syrichta | reverse complement strand
CATACGGAAACATAAATGACCACGAAGAGCCAAAACAATCCTTAGCAAAAGAAACAAAGCAGGAAGTGTCACACTTCCAGACTTTAAACTTTTAGTATAAGGCTGCAACAGTCAAAACAACCTGGTGGTCTAAGCATATGTAACGATTTACTACATATGCTTACAGTCAACTATGGCATTTAATTCAGTGGGGGAAAAAGAATAGACATATGGACCAAAGGAACAGCATAGAGATTCCAGAAGCAAAATCTCAATTTGTCAATCAAATTATCTTCAACAAAGCCTCCACCAACCAGCACTGGGGAGAGGAGACCCCATTCAGTAAATGATGCTGGGAAAACTGACAGTCTACATGCAGAAGATTCAAATAGGAAATCTACACATCACCAACAAATATCAACTCTAAATGGAGGACAGATCCAAATGTAAACCTCAAACTATTACAAGCTTAGAAAATGCAGGGGATATCCTTATAGAAATTGGAACTGGCAGTCAATTCCTGGTCAAAACCCCCAGTGACCATGCCATAGGAGATCAGTTAGAGAAGTGGGACCTCATCAAACTGAAAAACTTCTGCAAAGCAAAAGCAACTATCAAGAGAGTAGAAAGACAGCCCCTGAATGGCAGAAATATTTGTCAGCTGTATCTCCAAAAAAGGTCTAACACCCAGGATCTACAGAATCTCAAATGTGCTGAA
>NW_007159140.1:0-802 GCF_000164805.1 Carlito syrichta | reverse complement strand
AAAAGGCGAAAGATGAGCACACTTAAAACTACTCAATGGTGAAAGAAATTAAAGACATATAAAATAGAAAGACGTATAATGTTCATGGAATGAAATACTTAATGCTGTTAACATACAAATTCCACCCAAAGTGATCTACAGATTCAATGGAATTCCTATCAAATTCCTTTTTTTGGTAAAAACTGAAAAATCCATTCTAAATTAATATAGAATCTTAAGTGTCCCAAATAATGAATAACTTTTAAAAAGAAGAGTTTGAGGTGTCCTGTTTCTTGATTACAAAACTTACTACTAAGCTACAGTAATCAAAAACAGTGAGGAAATAACATAAAGACAGACATATAGTCCAAAAGAATCGAGAATCTAGAAATAAATCCTTACACATGCTGTTTTATGAAGTCCAACAAGGATTCTGAGACCATTCGCTGAAGGAATGGAAAGTCTTCTCAACAAAGAGTGGTTGAAAAGTGGACATTCACATCCACAAACACACAAATAAAGGTAGGCCCTTACGCTATATCATTTACAAAAATTAACTCAAAATGAATGGAAGACCAAATATAAGACCTGCAGCCATAATATCCTCAAAAGAAAATATGAGGAAAAACAGTGTGATATTGATCTTGGCACCAGAAGCAAAAGTTCCAAAATCAAAAAAAGAGGTAAGTTATATGACACTAAAGTTTTCGATTTCTTTCACCAAAGGACACAATAATCCAAGTAACAAGGTAGCCCACTGAATGAGAGAAAATATCTGCACATCATATATCTCATAAAGTCTTCATATCTGTTAGATATAAAG
>NW_007159139.1:0-778 GCF_000164805.1 Carlito syrichta | reverse complement strand
AAGTCAAGTATTATCAGACGACACTAATACAGCATGTAGTATCAGATGATATTGATAACTCAAGAAGTATCCGACGACAATATAAAGTCAAGTAATATCAAAAGACACTAGTAAGGCAAGTAGTATCAGGAGACACTAATAATGCAAGTAGTATGAAAAGACACGAATATAGCATGTAGTATCATAAGACAATAATAAAGCTAGTAGTATCATAAGACACGATTAAGGCAAGTAATATCATATGACAAAAATAAGACAAGTAGTATCCTAAGACACGTATAAGGCAAGTAGTATCATAAGACACGCACAGGCAAGGAGTATCATAAGACAGGTAAAAGGCAAGTAATATCATAAGAAAGGAATAAGGCAAGTAGTATCATAAGAAAGGCATAAGGCAAGTAGTATCATAAGACAAGAATAAGGCAAGTAATATCTTAAGACTCTAATAAGGCAAGTAGTATCATAAGACACTAGTAAGGCAAGTAATATCTTAAAACGCTAATAGGTAAGTAGTATCATAAGAGAGTAATAAGGCAAGTAGTATCAGATGACACTAATAAGGCAAGTAGTATCATAAGACACGAATAAGGCAAGTAGTATCAGACGACACTAATAAGGCAAGTTGTATCATAAGACACGAATAAGGCAAGTAGTATCATAAGACACGAATAAGGCAAGTAGTATCAGACGACACTAATAAGGCCAGTAGTATCATAAGACACGAATAAGGCAAGTAGTATCAGACAACACTAATAAGGCAAGTAGTATCATAAGACAT
>NW_007159138.1:0-1055 GCF_000164805.1 Carlito syrichta | reverse complement strand
ATGCAAGTAGTATGAAAAGACACGAATATGGCATGTAGTATCATAAGACAATAATAAAGGTAGTAGTATCATAAGACACGATTAAGGCAAGTAATATCATATGACAAAAATAAGACAAGTAGTATCCTAAGACACGTATAAGGCAAGTAGTATCATAAGACACGCACAGGCAAGGAGTATCATAAGACACGTAAAAGGCAAGTAATATCATAAGAAAGGTAAAGGCAAGTAGTATCATAAGACAGGCATAAGGCAAGTAGTATCATAAGACAAGAATAAGGCAAGTAATATCTTAAGACTCTAATAAGGCAAGTAGTATCATAAGACACTAGTAAGGCAAGTAATATCTTAAGACGCTAATAGGTAAGTAGTATCATAAGAGAGTAATAAGGCAAGTAGTATCAGATGACACTAATAAGGCAAGTAGTATCATAAGACACGAATAAGGCAAGTAGTATCAGACGACACTAATAAGGCAAGTTGTATCATAAGACACGAATAAGGCAAGTAGTATCATAAGACACGAATAAGGCAAGTAGTATCAGACGACACTAATAAGGCCAGTAGTATCATAAGACACGAATAAGGCAAGTAGTGTCATAAGACACTTATGAAGCAAGTAGTATCATAAGACACGAATAAGGCAAGTAGTATCATAAGACATGACTAAAATAAGTAGTATCAGAAGAAACGATAAAGGCAAGTAGTATCATGGCACACGAATAAGGCAAGTAGTATCATAAGACACGAATAAGGCAAGCAATATCTTAAGACTCTAATAAGGCAATTAGTATCATAAGACAGTAATAAGCCAAGTAGTATCAGACGACACTAATAAGGCAAGCAGTATCATAAGACACTAATAAGGGAAGAAGTTCAGACGACACTAATAAGGCAAGTAGTATCATAAGACACTAAGAAGGCAAGAAGTATCATTAGACACTATTATGACAGATAGTATCATAAGACACAAATAAGGCAAGTAGTATCAGACTACACTAATAAGCAAGTAGTATCAGATGACACTACTAATTCAAGTAGTATCAGGCGACAAT
>NW_007159137.1:0-506 GCF_000164805.1 Carlito syrichta | reverse complement strand
CCATTCCTCTCCATTCCTTTCCACACCCTTCCATTCCTCTCCATTCCTTTCCATTCCTCTCTATTCCGTTCCTCTCCATTCAAATCCTCTCCATTCCATTTCGTTCCATTCCTCTCTATTCCATTCCTCTCCATTTCTTTCCATTTGCTTCCATTCCATTCCATGCCATTCCATTTCCATTCCGCTCTATATCATTGCATTCCATTTCATTCCATTCCTATCCATTCCTTTCCATTGCATTCCATTCCAATCCATGCTATTCAACCCCATTACATTCCATTCAAATCCATACCATTCCTCTCCAATCCACTCGATGCCATTACTCTCCATTCCACCCCATTCCATTCCAATCCCCTAAATTCCATTCCTCTATATTCCATTCCACTGCATTCCATTCCAATCCATTCCATTCCATTCCATTCAATTCCATTCCATTCAATTCCATACCAATCCATTCCATTCTATACCTCTCCTTTCCATTCCACTCCATTCCAACCCTCACCAGT
>NW_007159136.1:2942-3480 GCF_000164805.1 Carlito syrichta | reverse complement strand
CCCACCCTTTTCATTCGATTCAATTCCATTCCATTTCACTCCAGTCCTCTCCATTCCGTTTGATTCCACTCCATTCAATTCCGCTCTATATCATTGCATTACATTCCATTCCTCTCCATTCCTTTGCATTCAAATCGTCTCCATTCCATTCCATTCCAATCCATGCTATTCCACCCCATTCCATTCCATTAAAATCCATAACATTCCTCTCCAATCCACTCAATTCCATTCCTCTCCATTCCTCCCCATTTCATACCATTCCCCTAAATTCCATTTCTCTCCAATCCATTCCAACTGCATTCCAATCCAATCCATTCCATTCCATTCTATTCCATTCCATTCCATTCCATTCCATTTCATTCTATACCTCTCCTTTCCTTTCCACTCCATTCCATTCCATTCTAATCCCATCCAGTCCATTCTATTTCACTCCATTCGATTCGATTCAATTCTATTCGATTCCATTCCTCTCCATTCCATTCCTCTGCATTACATTCCATTCCCTCCATTTCATTTTTTCCATCAATGCCTCCCCATT
>NW_007159136.1:0-1479 GCF_000164805.1 Carlito syrichta | reverse complement strand
TTCCATTTTTCTTCATTCAATTCCCCTCCATTCCTTTCCATTTCTCTCATTTCGCTTCCATTCCACTTATTTTCTCTCCATTCCTTTCCATTCCTCTCCATTCCATTCCTCTCCATGCCATTCCATTCCATTCCTCTCCCTTCCATCCCTGGCCATTCACTTCCATTGCCTTCTATTCCATTCCATACCATTCCATTTCATTCCACTCCATTCCTCTCGAATCCATTCCATTTCATTCCATTCCTCTCCATCACCTTCATTTAATCTCTATTCCATTCCATTCCACTCTATTCCATTCCATTCCTTTCTTCTCCTTTCCACTCCATTCCTTTCCATACTATTTCATTCCACCCCACTCCATTTCATTCCACTTAATACCATTCCTACTCTCTCCATTTCATTCCATTCCTCTCCCTTCCATCCATTCCATTCCATACGATTCCATTCCAATCTACTCCATTCATTTCCTCAGCATTCAATTCATCTCCTTTCCGTTCCTCTCTATAACATTCCATTCCATTCCTTTCTATTACATTTCTCTCCTTTGCAACCCTCTCCATTCCATTTCATTCCATTCCTCAACCTTCCATTCCATTCCATTCCATTCCAGTCCTCTCCATTCATATCTATTCCACTACCTCCATTCCTCTCCATTCCATTGCTTTTCATTCCATTCGATTCGATTCCATTCCTCTCCATTCCTTTTCAATATATTCGTCTCCATCAATTCCATTCCATTCCATTCCTTTGCCATACCTTACACTCCACTCAATTCCACTCCACCCATTCTATTCCATTCAAGTACATACTATTCCTCTCCAATCCACTCCATTCCATTTCTCTCCATTCTGTTCCATTTTACTCCATTCCCCTAAATTCCATTCTTCTCCATTCCATTCCTCTCCTTTACGTTCCATTCCATTACTTTCCATTCCATTCCATTTTTCTCCATTCCATTCCTATCCATTCCATTCATTCCAATCCTCTCCACCCATTCCATTCCACTCCATTCATTTTGATTCGATTCAAACCCATTCCACTCCTCTCCGTCCCTTTCCATTACTCTCAATTCCATTCTGTTCCTCTCCATTCCTTCTTTTCTATCTATTCCTCCACATTCCATTCCTCTCCATTTCATTCCATTCCATTCCTCTCCATTCCATTCCATTCCCCTAAATTCATTCTATTCCTTTTCATTCCATTGCATTCCTCTCCATTCCATTCCATTCCTCTCTATTCCATTCCTCTGCATTCCATACCATTCCATTCCATTCCATTCCACTCAATTTCATTCCATTCCTTTCCTCTCCATTTCATTCCTCTCCTTTCCTTTCCTTTAAAATACATACGTCTCTATTCCATTCTTATACATTCCATTCCTTTCCATTTCACTATGTTCCATTCCATTCCATTCCATTCTTTTTCATTCCTCTCCATTCCATTCCATTCAAATATAATCCTTTCCTCTCCATTCCATTG
>NW_007159135.1:0-752 GCF_000164805.1 Carlito syrichta | reverse complement strand
TTACCTTCCTTTCCATTCCTCTCCATTCCACTCCATACCTCTCCATTCTACTGCATTCCATGCCATTCCATTCCACTCCAGTCCATTCCATTCCAAACATCTCCATTTCAATCCATTCCACTCCCTTCCATTCCTTTCCATTCCATTCCATTCTACTCCATTCCTTTCCTTACCATTCAATTCCTCTCCTTTACATTCCTCTCTATAACATTCCATTCCATTTCTATTACATTTCTCTCTTTACCAATCCTCTCCATTCCATTCCATTCTTTTCCCATCCTTCCCATTCGATTCAATTCCATTCCACTCCAATCCTCTCCATTCCATTCGATTCCACTCCATTCCATTCTCCTCTATATCACTGTATTCCATTTCATTCCATTCCATTCCTCTCCATTCCTTTCCATGAAAATCGTTTCCATTCCATTCCATTCCATTGCATTCCATTCCAATCCATTCTATTCCATCCCGTTACATTCCATTCAAATCCATACCTTTCCCCTCCAATCCACTCGATTCCATTCCTCTCCATTCCACCCCATTCCATTCCATTACCCTAAATTCCATTCCTCTCCATACTATTACACTGCATTCCATTTCAATCCATTCCATTCCATTTCATTCTATACCTTTCCATTCCATTCCACTCCATTCCATTCCACTCCATTCCATTACTCTCCATTCCATTCTATTTCACTCCATTAGATTCGATTCAATTCGATTCCATTCCATTCCTCTCCATTCCATTCCAT
>NW_007159134.1:0-504 GCF_000164805.1 Carlito syrichta | reverse complement strand
CCATTCCTTTCCATTCTTCTCCATTCTGTTACATTCCTTTCCTATCCATTCCAATCCATTTCATTCAAGTATAATGCATTCCTCTCCACTCCATTCCATTACAATCGTCTTTTTCCCATCCTCTCCATTCCATTACATTCCCTTCCTCTCCATTCAATTCCGTTTTTCTCTATTCCATTCCATTTCTCTCCATTCAATGCTATTTAATTCCATTGTATTACAATCCCTTCCATTCCATTCTATTCCATTCCATTCCATTCCATTCCTCTTCATTCCATTCCCCTCCATTCCCTTCCTTTCCATTCCATTCCATTCTATACCTCTCCATTCCATTCCTCTCCATTCCATTCTAATCCAATCCTCTCCATTCCATTCCATTCCATGCATTCCCTCTCCTATCCATTCGATTCCATTCCATTCTTCTACATTCCATTTCATTCCTCTACATTCCATTCCTTTCATTTTCATTCTATTGCATTCCATTCCATTTAATTGCATTCCATT
>NW_007159133.1:0-754 GCF_000164805.1 Carlito syrichta | reverse complement strand
AATATAATCCTTTCCTCTCCATTCAATTGCATTCCAAAAGTCTCCTTTCCATTCCTCTCCATTCCATTCCTTTCCACTCCATTCCACTCCATTCCTTTCCCTTCCTCTCCATTCCATTCCTTTTCTTACTATTCCATTCCTTTAGATTCCATTCCAATCCATTTCATTCCTCACCATTTCATTCCATTTATCTCCTTTAGTTTCCCTTCCATTCCTTTCCAATCATCTCCGTTCCATTCAATTCCATTCCAATTCATACTGCTCCACTCAATTCCATTCCTCTCCATGACATTCCACTCCATTCCTCTCCATTTCATTCCTCTCCATTGCATTTAATTCCTCTCCATTCCCTTCCACACCCTTCCATTCCTCTTCATTCCTTTCCATTCCTCTCCATTCCGTTCTTCTCCATTCCAATCCTCTCCATTCCATTCCATTCCATTCCTCTTCATTCCATTCCCCTCCATTCCCTTCCTTTTCATTACATTCCATTCTATACCTCTCCATTCCATTCCTCTCCATTCCATTCTAATCCAATCCTCTCCTTTCCATTCCATTCCATGCATTCCCTCTCCTATCCATTCGATTCCATTCCATTCTTCTACATTCCATTTCATTCCTCTACATTCCATTCCTTTCATTTTCATTCTATTGCATTCCATTCCATTTAATTGCATTCCATTTCTCTCCATTCCAATCCATTCAAGTACCATCTATTCCTCTTCATTCCATTGCATTCCAATCGTCTCCATTC
>NW_007159132.1:0-467 GCF_000164805.1 Carlito syrichta | reverse complement strand
TTCATTTTCATTCTATTGCATTCCATTCCATTTAACTGCATTCCATTTCTCTCCATTCCAATCCATTCAAGTACCATCTATTCCTCTTCATTCCATTGCATTCCAATCGTCTCCATTCCATTCCTCTCCATTTCTCTCCATCACACTTCATTCCATTACTTTCCATTACATTCCTCTCCATTCAATTCCATTCTATTCGTCGCTATTCCATTCCCTTCGATTTCATTCCAATCCATTTCGTTCCTCACCTTTTCATTCCATTTCTCTCCATTAATTTCCATTCCATTCCATACCTCTATGTTCCATTCCATTCCATTCCAATCCATACTACTCCACTCCATTCCGTTCCTCTACATTTCATTCTACTCCATTCCTCTCCATTCCATTCCATTTTTCTCCATTCCTTTCCACTCCATTCCTTTCCATTTCTCTCAATTCCATTCCACTCCATTTCATTCCTTTCCATT
>NW_007159131.1:0-396 GCF_000164805.1 Carlito syrichta | reverse complement strand
GTTCCTCACCTTTTCATTCCATTTCTCTCCATTAATTTCCATTCCATTCCATACCTCTATGTTCCATTCCATTCCATTCCAATCCATACTACTCCACTCCATTCCATTCCTCTACATTCCATTCTACTCCATTCCTCTCCATTCCATTCCATTTTTCTCCATTCCTTTCCACTCCATTCCTTTCCATTTCTCTCAATTCCATTCCACTCCATTTCATTCCTTTCCATTCCTCTCCATTCCATTCTTCTCCATGCCATTCTATTCCATTCCTCTCCCTTCCATTCCTCTCCATTCCTTTTCATTCCCTTCCATTCCATTCCATGCCATTCCATTTCCTTCCATTCCATTCCTCTCGAATCCATTCCATTCCATTCATTTAATCTCTATTCCATTCCA
>NW_007159130.1:0-470 GCF_000164805.1 Carlito syrichta | reverse complement strand
TGATTCCCTTCCAATTCATTTCATTCCTCACCATTTCTTTCTTCTCGAATCCATTCCATTCCTCTCCAATTCAATTCATTTCTTTACCTTCCATCTTTTCCATCCATTCCTCTCCATTCCATTCCTCTCCATTCCATTCTTTTCAATTCCCCTCCGATCCATTCCAATCCTTTCCATTCCATTCCATTCCTTTCCTCTACCTTCCAATCCATTCCATTCCATTCCATTCCATTCCACTCCAGTCCTCTCCATTCATGTCAATTCAACTACCTCCATTTCTCTCCATCCCTTTGCTTTCATTCCATTCGAATCGATTCCATTACTCTCCATTCGTTTTCATTCCATTCGTTTCCAACAATTCCATTCCATTCCATTCCTTTGCATTACATTACACTCCACTCAATTCCACTCCATCCATTCTATTCCATTCAAATCTATACTATTCCTTTCCAATCCACTCCATTAAATTT
>NW_007159129.1:0-860 GCF_000164805.1 Carlito syrichta | reverse complement strand
TCCATTCCATTCCATTCCACTCCAGTCCTCTCCATTCATGTCAATTCCACTACCTCCATTTCTCTCCATTCCTTTGCTTTCATTCCATTTGAATCGATTCCATTACTCTCCATTCATTTTCATTCCATTCGTCTCCAACAATTCCATTCCATTCCATTCCTTTGCATTACATTACACTCCACTCAATTCCACTCCATCCATTCTATTCCATTCAAATCTATACTATTCCTTTCCAATCCACTCCATTAAATTTCTCACCATTGCATTCCACTTTACTCCATTCCCTTAAATTCCATTCTTCTCCATTCCATTCTTCTCCATTCCATTCCACTCCATTCCATTCCATTACTTTCCATTCCATTCCTATTCATTCAATTCATTCCAATCCGCTCCATCCATTGCATTCCACTCCATTCTTTTGATTCGATTAAACCCATTCCACTCCTCTCCATACCTTTCTATTCCTCTCCATTCCCTTCCGTTCCTCTCCATTCCATCTTTTCCATCTATTCCTCCACATTCCATTCCTCTCCATTCCATTCCATTCCTCTCCATTCCATTCCATTCCTCTCCATTCCATTCCATTTCTCTCTATCCCATTCCTCTCCATTCCATACCATTCCATTCCATTCCATACCGCTCCATTCCATTCCATTCCATTCTTCTCCTTTCCATTCCCCTCCTTTCCTTTCCTTTCCAATACATACGTCTCCATTCCATTACTATACATTCCATTCCTTTCCATTTCACTCTGTTTCATTCCATTCCATTCCATTCTTTTCCATTCTTCTCCATTCCATTCCATTACATTCCATTCAAATATAATCCTTTCTTCTCCATTCCATTGCATTCCAATCATC
>NW_007159128.1:0-633 GCF_000164805.1 Carlito syrichta | reverse complement strand
GAGAGCCCGAGGAGGGTTGAGGGTGGGCTTGTGGTCATAAACTTCAGCTGGTCAAGGAGCGGGGGAAGCAACCCTCATCTTGCTGAAGGGGCTTTTGGATTCTAGGATCCGCTCAGTAGAGGAATGTGCCTCAGGGTGGGGCCCTGCAACTTGGATCCCAAGCCCCTTGCTAGATCCTCGTCTTCTCCATGTCTGCCCCGCGAAAGTACCCACCTCTCCAACACGGGTGGGGCCCTCTGCCATCAGCAGGATGCCAAGCCAGCTGGACCTCGTGATTCCTACCCTAGCCTCTCCCAGAGCATGCGGGATCCCTAAAAGGGATGGACTGTGAGTTGGCATGGGGTGTGGCTGTGGGGTCGCTTCTTGCCCGTCACCCTGACAGACTCCACAGACATATTTAGTTTTATTAATTAATTACCTAAGAAGAGAGGTAATTAAAGTACAAGTAGGTACCAGCATGCGGCTGGTGCTCCTAGGCTGAGGACTCTTGCCCGGGGCCTGGCAGACCATGTGCCCTGGGGCTGAGGACCTGAGATGGGTATACTTGGGGAAAGGGAGGCTGGAACCGAGAGGGCCACCTTGTCTTTCTACCTGGGTGTTGGGTTTATCTTGAGATTTTCTGTTTATTTGTGT
>NW_007159127.1:0-921 GCF_000164805.1 Carlito syrichta | reverse complement strand
TGGCATGGGGTGTGGCTGTGGGGTCGCTTCTTGCCCGTCACCCTGACAGACTCCACAGACATATTTAGTTTTATTAATTAATTACCTAAGAAGAGAGGTAATTAAAGTACAAGTAGGTACCAGCATGCGGCTGGTGCTCCTAGGCTGAGGACTCTTGCCCGGGGCCTGGCAGACCATGTGCCCTGGGGCTGAGGACCTGAGATGGGTATACTTGGGGAAAGGGAGGCTGGAACCGAGAGGGCCACCTTGTCTTTCTACCTGGGCGTTGGATCTATCTTGAGATTTTCTGTTTATTTGTGTTTAGCCATATGTGAATGTCAGCTCTGAAAAGTGTATGTGGGTGTATGTTCGTGTGTGTGTGTGTGTGTGTGTGTGTGTGTGTGTGTGTGTGTGTGTGTGTTTGTGTGTGTGTGTGTCTTGTTCACTGTGTTTCATAGACAAGTGTGCTTGGGTTCTGGGTCCGGGGTGTTTTGTAATGTGTGGGTCTGCATTTGCATCCAGGGGTGGGAGTGGAATGTTGTGCTTGTGGTGGGACTCGGTGTGTGTTTCTGTGCTTGGGTTGTAAGTCGGGGGTGGAGAGGCAGGAAGGTGTGATTGTGGAAAGTTGAGGATATGTGACTGCATTTTGGCTGTGAGGATGGGAGGTGTTCGATCGTGAGGTGTGTGTCTGGCTGTGTGTGGGTGCACTTGTGATGTGCATGTGTGTGATTGAAACATGGATTCTAGAGTGATGGTGTAGGAGTGCCACTGCATGTATGAGTTTAAGGGTGCCTGTGTGTTGAGCGTGAGGAGATTTTGGCACTAGAACAACTGGGGACATGGAGGTGGCCCAGGCTCAGGGGAGGCTGGTCTGTCCCTCTCCTCCACCCGGCCTCCAGCCCTCTGGATTTTGGGGTGAGGAAGGCCCGCTGGGCAGACAGG
>NW_007159126.1:0-424 GCF_000164805.1 Carlito syrichta | reverse complement strand
GAGGAGGCGCGACGTGGGATCGCCAAGGAAGCACACCACAGGGTCTCTGAGGAGGCGAACCGGGTGGATGCAAGGATGCGTGCCGCGGTGTCACAGATGATGCACACCGCAATGAGGCCGTGGGGATGATGAGGAGGCGTGCAAGGTAGTTACCTAGGAGGCACGACGCAGAAATGCCGAGGAGGCGAGCAGTGAGGACACCAAAGAGGTGTGCAGCAGGAACGTTGAAGAGGCGCACCGTGGGGACACTGAGGTGGCTTGCTGCAGAGAGACTGAGGAGGCACGCCACGTGGATGCTGAGAAGGCAAGCTACGTGGATACTGAGGATGCGCACACAGTGTCACCCATGAGGCATGCTGCGGGATCGCCAAGGAGGCGTACCGCAGTGTCGCCGATGAGGCACACCACAGGGATGCTGAGAAGG
>NW_007159125.1:0-437 GCF_000164805.1 Carlito syrichta | reverse complement strand
AGGTGTGCAGCAGGAAAGTTGAAGAGGCGCACCGTGGGGACACTGAGGTGGCTTGCTGCAGAGATACTGAGGAGGCACGCCACGTGGATGCTGAGAAGGCAAGCTACGTGGATACTGAGGATGCGCACACAGTGTCACCCATGAGGCATGCTGCGGGGACGCCAAGGAGGCGTACCGCAGTGTCGCCGATGAGGCACACCACAGGGATGCTGAGAAGGCGTGCCACGGGATCGCTGATAAGACGTGCAGCAGGGGGGCAGAGGAGGAGGGCCCCGGGTATGCCGAGAAGGCAAGAGGCAAAGTGGCCAAGATGGCGCACTGTGGGAAGGCCGAGGACGCATGTGCACCGAGGGGAGACCAAGGAGGTGCATCGCCAGAAGGCTAAAGAATCGAGCCATGCGGCGACCCAGGAGACGCGCCACAGGGACGCCGAGAGG
>NW_007159124.1:0-652 GCF_000164805.1 Carlito syrichta | reverse complement strand
AGAGGAGGAGGGCCCCGGGTATGCCGAGAAGGCAAGAGGCAAAGTGGCCAAGATGGCGCACTGTGGGAAGGCCGAGGACGCATGTGCACCGAGGGGAGTCCAAGGAGGCGCATCGCCAGAAGGCTAAAGAATCGCGCCATGCGGAGCCCCAGGAGGCGCGCCACAGGGACGCCGAGAGGTGCGCAGCAAGGAAGCAGAGGATGTGTGCCGCCGGGAGGTCGAGGGGGCGCGACGTGGAGCTGGGAGGGCAAGGAGGCACGCCATGGGCAGGCCAGAGAGGCATGGCGCGCTGCGAGGACCAAGAGGAGGCGCGCCTTGGAGAAGCCGAGACGGAACGCTGCGAGGCCGCTGAAGCGGCGTGCCACCGAGAGGCCGAGGAGGCACGCGGTTGAGAGGCCAAGAAGGCGTGCCCTGGGAACTCTGGGGAGGTGTGGCACAGAGAGGCCGAAAACGTGTGCCACGGGGAGGCTGTGGAAGTGTGCCGCGAGGAGAACAAGGAGGCGCATCACGAGGTTGCCGAGGAGACACGCCACCAGGACTCCGAGGAGGCGTGCGGCCAGGCTGCTGAGGAGGAAGGCCGCTGGGATGCCCACGGAGGCGCGCCTCAGGGAAGCGGAGGAGCCATGCCTCTGGAAGGTCAAGGAGGAATGCT
>NW_007159123.1:0-567 GCF_000164805.1 Carlito syrichta | reverse complement strand
AAGTCAGCTGACTAGCCACCTTTGAGGTAGGTAGTTAGCTAATTATGTCATCTGGCTAGCTGGTTGGCTAGCTAGTTATGTCAGTGTGTTAAGTGACCTGGTTAATGGGCTGACTATTGAGGTGGCTAGCTAGTTAAGCAAGCTGTCTAGCCGGATGGCTATCTACTTAAGTCAGCTAGTTAAATTAGCTGCTTAGCCAGCTGGTTAACTAGGTCTCAGGCAAGTTAAGCCAGTTGGTTAGTAGGCTGGTCAGTGAGGTGGTCAGCTTGTTCAGCTGGCTGGCTAGCTGGCTGGCAAGCAGGGTGACTGGCTGGTTAAGCTGGCTGGCCATCCGACTGTCAAGCCAGTCGCCTGGCTATTTAAGCCAGCTGGCTAGCCTACTGGCCAGCCTACTACCTAGATAGCTGGCTGACTAGTCAGCTACACAGCCAGGTAGCTAGCTTGGTAAGCAAGTTGGCTAGCCATCTAACCAAGTAGCTAGCTAGTTATGTCAGCTGGCTATCCAGCTAGCCCGCCAACTATCTAGTCAGCTACTAAAGTCAGCTAGCTAGCCAGTTAGCTAGTTAA
>NW_007159122.1:0-329 GCF_000164805.1 Carlito syrichta | reverse complement strand
TGCCAATCCTGCCAATTCCATTCAATTCCTCTCTAGTTCTCCCCATTTTAATCCAATCCATTCCGTTCCATTCCATTCCATTACTCTCCATTTCATTCCATTCTAATCCATTCTATTGCCTTCCTCTCCACTCAATTCCATTCCATCCTGTTCCTCTGCATGCTATTCCTTTCCTCTGTATTCCCCTCCACTCCATTACATTACATTCCCCTCCTTTCCATTCTATTGCTCTCCATCCCATTCCATTCCATTACATTCCAATCCTCTCTCTTGCATTCCTTTCCATTCCATTCCATTCCATTCCACTCTACTCCATTTCATTCAACTAC
>NW_007159121.1:0-717 GCF_000164805.1 Carlito syrichta | reverse complement strand
CAAGGTTCCTTATACTCCTTATCAATATTCCGTGAAGTTTCCTGTATATTACGACCACCATTACCCAGTTTCCTGCTTCACTCTGCAGGATGCTGAGACAGTTCCTGGTGACCGAGAATTCCAGCTTTTTGCATATCAAAAGAAAGACTTCCATAATGTTATTTGGAAACTCGAATCCAAGATTCCTGGTTCCCCTTCACAAGACCTCCCCAAAATGTGGAATATTCCAAACCCAAAATCCCAATTCCTACCTGCCCACCCACAAGAATTTTCTGTACTTTGAGGACACCTGAATTGAGGAATTTTGTACCAATATACCTGTTGATTCTGGGGAATATGATTATGGTCATAGATGGTCCCAGGAAATAAAAGGATTTCTAGGGGAAAATTCTTGATTACAACTAACAAGAGGACCAGAATGATCCTGAGGATCTGTAATGATAGATTTAGCGTATCTACAGAGCAAGTAGCTCTGAAAATGTAGGGACCCAGAAGCCCAGATTGCTGATTAAACCTTATCAAGAGGCCATGTAGATCCGGAAAATGAGAACTCCTAGAACCGGATTTCCTTTTAATTCTCAGTAACATGCCCTGATTTTTCCTGTCGATTTGGATTCCAAATTCAGTATATCAAAAGACCGATCCCCAGAAGTTTCTTACGTTCGTGGATTCCATGATTCCTGGTTTAAAATTAAAGTGCATAGTAAACATTTGGCA
>NW_007159120.1:0-906 GCF_000164805.1 Carlito syrichta | reverse complement strand
TTCACTCTGCAGGATGCTGAGACAGTCCTGGTGACCGAGAATTCCAGCTTTTGCATATCAAAAGAAAGACTTCCATAATGTTATTTGGAAACTCGAATCCAAGATTCCTGGTTCCCCTTCACAAGACCTCCCCAAAATGTGGAATATTCCAAACCCAAAATCCCAATTCCTACCTGCCCACCCACAAGAATTTTCTGTACTTTGAGGACACCTGAATCGAGGAATTTTGTACCAATATACCTGTTGATTCTGGGGAATATGATTATGGTCATAGATGGTCCCAGGAAATAAAAGGATTTCTAGGGGAAAATTCTTGATTACAACTAACAAGAGGACCAGAAAGATCCTGAGGATCTGTAATGATAGATTTAGCGTATCTACGGAGCAAGTAGCTCTGAAAATGTAGGGACCCAGAAGCCCAGATTGCTGATTAAACCTTATCAAGAGGCCATGTAGATCCGGAAAATGAGAACTCCTAGAACCGGATTTCCTTTTAATTCTCAGTAACATGCCCTGATTTTTCCTGTCGATTTGGATTCCAAATTCAGTATATCAAAATACCAACCCACAGAAGTTTCTTAGGTTCGTGGATTCCATGATTCCTGGTTAAAATTAAAAGTGCATAGTAAACATTTGGCAAGTGCAAAGCACTTGTCCCTTCTCAAAATAAAGAGAGACATGGAGGGAAAGGATTACAAGGTTCACCTTAAGACCAGAGTTACATTCAAATATGGTAAGATGATTCTTTTTCTCCTGAAATCTGGCCTTAGTTGTTCTGAGTAACCTAAGGGACTTGGAGTGCTCAAGGCAATTTACAACTTTTAAAAGTACCAGAATGTTGCTGAGTCCTGAAATGACCGATTCAAAATATCCGAATGCTAAATTGCTCTAATTCATTTGGGGAGG
>NW_007159119.1:0-2755 GCF_000164805.1 Carlito syrichta | reverse complement strand
ACTGGCTAGCCAGCTATCCACAAAGAAGCTAGTCAGTTAGCTAAGTCAGTTAGCTAGCCAGCTAGATAGTTAAATCCGCTAGTAACTCAGCTAACTATTCGGCTAACTAGTGAAGTCTGCAAGCTAGAGAGTTAGATAGCTTGTTTGCTAGCTGGTTATGTCAGCTAGATAGCCAGCTAGCTATTCAGTTAGCTAGTTAAAGCAGCTAGCTATTCAGTTAGCTAGTTAAATCAGCTAGCAAATCAGCTAGTTACTTAGCTAACTAGTCAGCTAGCAACTCAGCTATCTGGTCAGATAGCTAGTGGGCTCGCTTGCTTTCCATCAGGTCACCTAATTAGTTGGCTCGCTTGCTTGCAATCCGGTCAGCAAACTGGTCAGCTCGCTTGGCAGCCAACAGGTCAACTACATTTTTGGCTCAATCGCAGGCCAACAGTTCAGCTAACTAAGTGGCTAGCTCGCCAGCTGACTAGTTACATCAGCTCACCAGTTGGCTCATTCGCCGGCCGAACAGGTTAAGGTAGCTCACATGTCAGGTCACTCGCCAGCCAACTAGTTAACTCAGCTCACCAATCGACTCATTCATTGGCTGAAGAGTTAACTCTTCTGACCATTCAGCTCACTCGCTAGCCTACTAAAGTCAGCTGACCAGTCAGCTCAATCATCGGCTGACTAGTTAAGTCAGGTGACCAGTCGGCTCACTCGCAGACTGAATAGTTAAGTCAGCTGACCAGTCAGCTCACTCGCCAGCCGACTATTTAAGTCGGCTCACCTATGGGCTCACTCGCCAGCCGACAAGTTAAGTAAGCTAACCGGTCAGCCAAATAGCCAGCCAACGATTTAAGTCAGTTAACCAATTGGCCCAATTAGATGATCACTAGTCAGCTGACAGTTAGGTCAGCTAACTTGTTGGCCAAGTTATGTCAGCTAAATAGTAGGCCAACTAGTCAGCCGACTATTTAGGTGAGCAAACTAGCCAGCCAACTAGTTAACCGAGCTAACTTGTGGTCCAACTAGTCAGTCAACTAATTAACCCAGCTAATTAGTCAGCCAACTAGACGGCCGACTTGTTAAGCCAGCTAACAAATCAGCCGAGTAGTCAGCCAACGTGTTAAACCAGATAAGTAGTCATCCGCCAACAAGTTAAGTCACCTAGCTAACTCATTACCCAACTGATTAAGACAGCTAGATAACTCGTTCACCAAATAGTTAAAATAGTGAGCTAACTCATTAACCAACACGTTAAGTCAACTAGCTATCTCATTAGCCAACTAGTTAAGTTAGCTAGCTAAGTAACCTAGCTAATTAGCTAGTTAGCTAACTCAGCTAGCTAATACAGCTAGCTCACTAGTTAGCTAAGTCAGCTCCTTAAGCCTGCTACCTAAATAGTTTGCTAACTAGTTAAGTCAGCTAATTAATCAGCTAGCTAAATAGTTAGTTAACTATTTAATTCAGGTAGTTAAGTCAGCTAGCTAACTAGTTAAGTCAGCCAGTTAAGTCAGCTAGCTAAGTAGTTAAGTCAGCTAGCTGTCATCTAGCTGTCAGCTACCTAATTTAGTCAGCTGGTTAAGACAGATAGCTAGGTAGTTAGCTAAAGGGTTAAGTCAGCAGTTTGAGTCAGGTAGTTAGCTAGTTAACTGTGTTAAGTCAGCTGGTTGAGTCACCAGGCTAGCTAGTTAGCAGACGGGATGAGTCAGCTGTTTGAGTAGGCTAGCTAACTAGCTAACCATTTAAGTCAGCTGGCATAGCCATCTAACTAGCCAGTTAGCTAATGAGATAAGTCAGCTGGTTGAGTCAGCCTGCTAGCTCATTATCTAACGAATTATGCCAGATGATTAAGTGAGCTAGCTAGAATGTTAGATAACAAGTAAGCTTAATTAGCCTTGTGGTTAAGTCAACTAGCTAGCTAGGCAGCTAGCTATTTAAGTCAGCTTGTTAGCTAGGTCGCTAGGTAGTTAGCTAATTTCTTAAGTCAGCTGGATAGCTAGGTAGCTAGCTAGTTAGCTAACTATTTAAGTCAGCTGGCTAGCTAGGTAGTTACCTTAAGTCAGCTAGTTAAGTCAGCTGGCTAGCAAGCTGGCTAGCTAGTTAGTGAGCCAGTTAAGTCAGTTGGTCAGTCAGCTGGCTAATTAGTTAATTCAACTAGATAAGAGAGCTGGCAAATCAACTGGCAATGTAGGTAGCTAGCTAATTAAGTCAGTTAGTTAACTACCTGGCTAGATAGTGATGTCAGTGAGCTACATCAGCTGGGTAGCCAACTTGGTGGCTGGTTAAGTCAGCTAAATTAGTCAGCGGTCTAGCCACTTTGATAGGTAGCTAGCTAGTTAGATAAGTCCACTTGCTGGCCAGCAGTCTAGCTGTTCAAGTGAGCTAGTTAAGTCAGCCAGCTTACCTGCTGGCTAAGTAGGTAGCTAGCTAGTTAAGTGAGCTGGCTAGCCAGCTAGCTTTCTATAGTCAGTTAGGTAAGTCAACTGGCTAGCCAGGTGGCTAGTAAGATAGCCACCTATTTAAGGCAGCTGTCTAGCCAGCTGACTTGCTGGTTAAGACAGCTAGTTAAGTCATCTGGCAACCAGCTGGCTAGCTAGTTAAGTCAGCTCGTTAAGTCAGTTGGCTATACAACTCGTTAGCTAGTTAAAAAGTTAGTTAAATCAGATGGCCAGTCATCAGGCTAGCTAGTTATTTCAGCTAGTTAATTCATCTGGCTAGATAGGGAACTAGATATATAAGTCTTCTAGTCATGTCAGGTAGCTAGCTAGTT
>NW_007159118.1:0-360 GCF_000164805.1 Carlito syrichta | reverse complement strand
TTCTGACCATTCAGCTCACTCGCTAGCCTACTAAAGTCAGCTGACCAGTCAGCTCAATCATCGGCTGACTAGTTAAGTCAGGTGACCAGTCGACTCACTCGCAGACTGAATAGTTAAGTCAGCTGACCAGTCAGCTCACTCGCCAACTGACTAGTTAAGTCGGCTCACCTATGGGCTCACTCGCCAGCCGACAAGTTAAGTAAGCTAACCGGTCAGCCAAATAGCCAGCCAACGATTTAAGTCAGTTAACCAATTGGCCAATTAGATGATCAACTAGTCAGCTGACAAGTTAGGTCAGCTAACTTGTTGGCCAAGTTATGTCAGCTAAATAGTAGGCCAACTAGTCAGCTGACTATTTAG
>NW_007159117.1:0-366 GCF_000164805.1 Carlito syrichta | reverse complement strand
ATGGAGAATACCCAGTCACTGGGACACTAATCACAAAGGAAGGAAATTCACTCGTGCACACATAACAAAGGAAGGGATATCTCTGTGGAACACATTTAAGATGAAGACCAGTCACTGGCAAACCCATCTCAGAAGTGGGCTAGTCAGCACTCCTCCTTGGTGTTCACACAGCATGAGTTCTTGGTATACTTTCAGTGCAACACTTTATCAAACCCATTGCATGTCTCTTCAGCATTCGCATGGCATGCCTCTTCATTATCACTACCATACTCTCTATTAGGCATGCCTGCAGTGCACCTCATCAATTTACCCAAGTTTGCCTCCTTTGACCCCCTGTGGTGTTCCTCCTTGGAGTCTCTGTATCAT
>NW_007159116.1:0-680 GCF_000164805.1 Carlito syrichta | reverse complement strand
GGTGACTTAACTAGCTAGCCAGCTGGCTAGACAGCTGACATAACTAGCCAGCTACCTAGATTGCAAGATTGATATACAGGTGTCTTAACTAGCTGATTTAAATAGCTAGGCAGCTGGAATACCAGCTGACTTAATTGCCTAACTACCTAACTAGCCAGCTGATGCAACTAGCTAAAATAACTAGTGAGCCAGCTGGCTACAAATCTGATGTAACCAGCTTTTTAACTAGCTAGCCAGCTGGGGAGACAACTTACTTCACCAGCTGACTTAACTAGCTAGACAGCTGGTTAGCCAGTTCACTAAACTAGCTGACTTATTAGCTGGCCAGCTAGCTAGCCAGCTGACTAATTTCTAGCTACGTAGGTAGCCAGCAGCTGACTTAATGAAGTAGCCAGCTGACTAGCCAGCAGACTTAACTAGCTACTTACCTAGATGGGCATATTGCGAGCCAGGTGACTTAACTAGCTGACATAACTAGATATCCTGATGGCTAGCCAACACACTTAACTAGCTACCTACCTCCATAGACCTCTGGCTTTCCACCTGATTTAAGTACCTAAATATGTAGTTAATATGCTGGCCAGGGAAATGATTTAACTACATGATTTAACAAGCTAGTCAGCTGGCTAGCAAGCTGACTTAACTAACTGACTTATCTAGCTAGATAACTAGATAACCAG
>NW_007159115.1:0-658 GCF_000164805.1 Carlito syrichta | reverse complement strand
CTGTCTGTTTAGTTATTTCCTCTGGTAAACTCAACTGGCTAGATAGGTAGCCAGCAATTTGAGTAGGCTAGTTATGTCAGCTAGCTAACTAGTTAAGTAAGCTAGTTAAGTTGGCTAACTAGCTAGATAGATAGGAAGCTAGTTAGTTATTTCAGCTACTAAAGTCACCTGGTTTGCTGTGTAGCTAGCTAGTTAAGTCAGCTAGTTTTGTCAGCTGGCTAGCTAGTAGAGTCAGCCAATCTAGTCAGCTGTCTTGCCACCTGCCTAGCTGGGTAGCTAGCTAGTTAATTCAGCTGGATAACCAGCTGGCTAGCTAGTTTAGTCACCTTGTTAAGTCACCTCACTAACTAGTGGGTTAGCTAGGAAGCTAGATAATTAAGTCAGCTGGCAAACCAGTGGGATATGGAAGTATCTAGCTAGTTAAGTCACTGGCTAGTCACCTATCTAGTGATCTCAGATAGTTAAGTCAGTTGGCTAGCCAGCTGGCTAAATAGTTGTCAGCTAGTTGAGTGTGCTGGCTAGTCAGTTGGCTAGCTGGTTAAGTCAGCTAGTTAGTTCAAGTGGCTAGCCAACTGGTTAGCTAAGTAGCTAGCAAGTTAAGTCGCTGGCTAGTCAGTTGACCTGCTAGTTAAGTCAGCGAGTTAAGTGAGCTGGCTAG
>NW_007159114.1:0-888 GCF_000164805.1 Carlito syrichta | reverse complement strand
GATAGGAAGTTAGCTAGTTATTTCAGCTACTAAAGTCACTGGTTTGCTGTGTAGCTAGCTAGTTAAGTCAGCTAGTTTTGTCAGCTGGCTAGCTAGTAGAGTCAGCTAATCTAGTCAGCTGTCTTGCCACCTGCCTAGCTGGGTAGCTAGCTAGTTAATTCAGCTGGATAACCAGCTGGCTAGCTAGTTTAGTCACCTTGTTAAGTCACCTCACTAACAAGTGGGTTAGCTAGGAAGCTAGATAATTAAGTCAGCTGGCAAACCAGTGGGATATGGAAGTATCTAGCTAGTTAAGTCACTTGCTAGTCACCTATCTAGTGATCTCAGATAGTTAAGTCAGTTGGCTAGCCAGCTGGCTAAATAGTTGTCAGCTAGTTGAGTGTGCTGGCTAGTCAGTTGGCTAGCTGGTTAAGTCAGCTAGTTAGTTCAAGTGGCTAGCCAACTGGTTAGCTAAGTAGCTAGCAAGTTAAGTCGCTGGCTAGTCAGTTGACCTGCTAGTTAAGTCAGCGAGTTAATTGAGCTGGCTAGCCAGCTGGCTAGCTAGGTGGAAAGCTAGTTAATACAGCTGGCTAGCCAGATGGCTATCTTAAGTCAGCTAGTTAAATTGGCTGATTATTCAGCTGGCTAGTCAGGTGTCTGGTAATTTAAGTCAGCTTGTTAGCAGGCTGGTCATGTAGGTGGCCAACTAGTTAAGCTAGGTGGCTAGCCGACTGATCAGCAGGGTGGCTGGCTAGTAAACCGGCTGTCTATCTGACTATCCAGTCAGCTGGGTGACTATTTAAGCCAGGTGACTAGCCAGCCGGCCAGCCCACAAGCTAGCTACCTGGTTGCCTAGCCAGCTAGCCAGTCATGTAGCTAGCTAGTGAAGCCAGCTCCTAGCTGTTTAGC
>NW_007159113.1:0-384 GCF_000164805.1 Carlito syrichta | reverse complement strand
CAGCTCACTCTTGACTGACTAGTTAAGTCAGCTGACCAGTTGGCCAGTCAGCTTACTCGCTGGTAGACTAGTTAAGTCAGCTCACATGTTGGTTCACTCGTTGGCAGACTAGTTAAGTCAGCTAACTTATCTTTGGACTATCCATCCAACTAGTTAAGTCAGCTAACCTATCAGCCGACCTGTCATCCAACTTGTCAGCTGACAAGTTAGCTCACCTAACTAGTCGGTCAGCACACCAGCCAACCAACTACGTGACCGCACCAGAGTAGGACAACTCGTCAGTCAACTAGTTAACAAACCAGCAATTTGGCCGACTATTCATCGAACTTGTTAAGCCAGGAAACAATTCGACTGAGTAGTCAGCCAAAGTGTTAAACCAGCTAA
>NW_007159112.1:0-1088 GCF_000164805.1 Carlito syrichta | reverse complement strand
AAGTTAGCTCACCTAACTAGTCGGTCAGCACACCAGCCAGCCAACTAGGTGACCGCACCAGAGTAGGACAACTCATCAGTCAACTAGTTAACAAACCAGCAATTTGGCCGACTATTCATCCAACTTGTTAAGCCAGGAAACAATTCGACTGAGTAGTCAGCCAAAGTGTTAAACCAGCTAATTAGTAGTCAGATTCGTCAGGAAACAAGTTAAGTCACCTAGATGACTCATTATCCAACTAGATAAGTCAGCTAATTACCTGTTTACCAACTAGTTAAAACAGTTAGCTAACTCAACCTACTCATTAAGTCACCTAGTGATAAGGCTATCTGTTATGTCAGCTAGTTAAGTCAGCTGGCTATCCAGCTGTCTAGCCAGGTAGCTAGCTAGTTAAGTCTGCTTGCTATCCAGCTGGCTACTTCATTAAATCAACTAGTAAACCAGTTGGCTAGTCTGCTGGCTAGCCTTGTAGCTAGGCAATTAAGTCAACTGGCTAGCCAGATGGAGACCTAGTTAAGTCAGCTAGCTTAGTCAGCTGGCTAGCAAACTGGCTGGATAGCTGTCAGTTCGTTAAGTCAGTTGTATAGCCAGCTGGCTAGCTGGTTAAAAAGCTAGTTACATCAGATGGGTAGCAAGTTGGCTCACTAGATATTTCAACTAGTTAAGTCAGCTGGCTAGCTAGGAAGCTAGCTAGTAAAGTCAGCTAGATATGTCAGCTAGCTAGCTAGTTAAGTCAGTTTGCTATATGATAGCTACTTGGTAGCTGGCTAGTTAAATCCGCTAGTTAAGACAGCTGGCTATTAAGGTAGCTAGCTAGTTAAGTCAGCTAGTTAAGTCAACTGGCTTGCTAGTTAAGTCAGTTTGTTAAGTCACTGGGGTAGCCTCCTGACTAGCAAGTTAGCTAGCTAGTTAAGTCACCTGTCAAGTCAGCTCTCTGGCCAGCAGGTTAGCTATCAGTCAACATGTCGGCTGAAAAGTTAACTGACTTAACTAGGTAGTTAGGTACCTAAGTCAGCTGGCAAACCAGTGGGCTATGTAGGTAGGTAGCTAGTTAAGTCATCTGGCTAGGCATCAGGTGTCTAGTTATG
>NW_007159111.1:0-466 GCF_000164805.1 Carlito syrichta | reverse complement strand
GTTCTCACCTACAAGCCCCAGCCTGGTCCTGGGCTTGGAGCCCAGAGGTGGTCAGTCCATAGTGGGTCAATGTTCTGGTCCAGGAGAGCCCCTGTTGGCCATGTCCTCTCTCCCATAGAACTCTTGCCTGTGGCCTGGGACCTCTCTATCCCCCTGGGAAGCTCCATCCCTTTGGATTTTCCCATTTGTCCTGGACTCTGTGGCTCCCACAGGCCTTACTTAATACTGTAATGTTTGTACCTGATGTTCTTGTTGAGAGTAAGGTTCACATCGACGTCAATTTGGCATATGTGCTGGGAGGTCCTTCTACCCCTTTCCTTCATGCTCTGTGGGGCAGGACCAAGAGAAGGAAGCAGCGTCAGAACCCAGGAGACTCGCTGCACACACAGCTGTCATCACACACTCATAACTTCTCCATGGGGAGGGATTTCTTCTGCACAAATCTCTGATTTATATTCCAAGTCAG
>NW_007159110.1:0-379 GCF_000164805.1 Carlito syrichta | reverse complement strand
GGAGGTCCTTCTACCCCTTTCCTTCATGCTCTGTGGGGCAGGACCAAGAGAAGGAAGCAGTGTCAGAACCCAGGAGACTCGCTACACACACAGCTGTCATCACACACTCATAACTTCTCCATGGGGAGGAGTTTCTTCTGCACAAATCTCTGATTTATGTTCCAAGTCAGGGAGGGTCACCTAAACCCAGCTCTCCTGGAGGGCTCACATCACCATCTGCACAGGATGTAGGATGGACCACCCCTCTGGATGAGGTTCCTTCCAGCTGGAGACCTGAACACCCCACATGTTCTGGCCTGTGTGTCCTGTTCTGCCCAGGGGAGGATGGGCCATACCCAATAGATCCCTGGGTTTTGCATCTTCACCTACTCCACAACCA
>NW_007159109.1:0-1090 GCF_000164805.1 Carlito syrichta | reverse complement strand
CAGTGTGGCTGTTGCCCTTTTTGGCTGGGAGAGGCCCTGGCGCAACTGTCCACCTACCATGCAAGGCGTGCTTCTTGTTCACCATGAGCCGTACGAGGGCCCAAAAGGCGTCCTCTTCTTCCATGTAGTACAGGAGTATGGCTACAACGTGGGTCATACCCCTGCAGTAGCCCACCTCCTGCAAGAGCCACACCAGGTGAGTTGTCAACTGACAGTGCTGAGGTCATTTGGGAGAGCAAAGGTCATGTGGAGAGCAAAGGTCACCGGAAAAGCCTGGCAGAGGCCTTGGAGGATTTGGGGTGCCATCACTGCCCCCATCTTCTTATGCTGTGCATCAGGACTGAGTGGGTCGTGTACATGTCAGTTTACAAGGAGCCCTGAGAGATTCGTACAGCTTGCCAGCTCACGTAGAAGGAAAGGCCACAGGCAAGGCCCATCGAGGCCCCAGATGCCAGCGGGGAAGCCAAGTGCCAGGCTCAGGGCAGCACGCAGAACTGGATCTCCTTGCAGACTGTCTCTGTGTGCTGGTTGCAACACATCAGGTCCTGGGATGACCACTGGCTGCCAGGCACAGGAGGACACTAAGTCCAGACCTGTGTAGGCAAGCTGTGGTGATGACTCAGTGACAATGTCTTGTCAGGAAGGGTCTGGAACAAGGGCTGAGTGGGAGCATCGACCTCTGTGTCCCCCTCCCTGTCTACTATTCTCTGACAGGCTTGTGCCCAGGGGAATTTGATCGCTGTCAAGTTTCCAGTAGACCTGACTCTTTCAGGATCCAGTCTGTACCTGTGGGAGGCAGACTTCAAGCCTGATTCTGAGAAGGGTGAGCAGGTCCAGGTGCAAGGGGATGAGTCACATTGTGGCCGTCCTCCTTGACTGATGACCGAAGAGGATGCCTTTTGGGTCCTTGTACAATTCATGGCCAATAAGAGACATGCCTTGCATGGTAGGTGGACATCTGCCAGTCCATTAGGAGAGGCCTGCTGCAACCATGCCAGGCTCATGGACTCTGGAGCACCTGTGGGAGGCAGACTTCAAGCCTGGTTCCGAGAAGGGTGAGCAGGTTCAGGTGAAACCAGGAGTCACCCTG
>NW_007159108.1:0-582 GCF_000164805.1 Carlito syrichta | reverse complement strand
GGGCAGTTGCCGTTTTGCATTTCCATCAGCCACAGAGTAGAGCTCCCGCGGTTGCACGTTCTCCTCAGATTGGGCTGTTGTCGTGTTTCCAGGGAAGGGCCAGAGCCCCTGTAGACCCCTGTTCCAGGTCTGGTCAGTACTGGAGGGCCCTTTGCACCAGGCAGCATGGTGTTGTGGGCTTCTGTGTGTCCTCTCAGGAGGCCCCTGGGTTCTCACCTACAAGCCCCAGCCTGGTCCTGGGCTTGGAGCCCAGAGGTGGTCAGTCCATGGTGGGTCGGTGTTCTGGTCCAGGAGAACCCTGTTGCCATGTCTCCTCTCCTGTAGAACTCTTGCCTGTGACCTGGGACCTCTCTATCCCCCTGGGAAGCCCCATCCCTTTGGATTTTCCCAATTGTCCTGGACTCTGTGGCCCCCACAGGCCTTACTTGATAGTGTTCCCCTTGAACATGATGTTGTTTGTAAAGGTATGGCTGACATCAGTGTGAATTTGCCTTATGTTTTGGGAAGTCCTCCTACCCCTTTCCTTCATGTTCTGTGGGGCAGGGCCAAGAGAAGGAAGCAGCATCAGAATACAGGAGACTC
>NW_007159107.1:0-476 GCF_000164805.1 Carlito syrichta | reverse complement strand
GCACCTCTTATCTTTCACATTTTTGTTAATAAGCATTCTGACTAGTGTGTGGTGATATCTTATTGTGTTATTGATTTTCATTTTCCTAATGACTGGCGATGTTGAAAAATTTTTCACATATATATTTGCTATTTGTATGTCTTCTTTTGAAAAATAACTATTCAGGTCTCTTACCCTTTTTAATTTTTTTGTTGTTGTTCTCTTGCTATTGAATTTATATAGTTCCTTATGTATTTTGGATATTAAATTATTATTGGATGTATAGATTGCTAACTTTTTCTCACTATTTATTATTTTCCCCCCTGGAAATTGTTTCCTTTGCTATGCAGAAGTTTTTTTTTAGCTTAATGCAATTCCATTTCTCAATTTTTATTTTTCCTGTCTGTACATTTGGGGTCAAATCCAAAAAATCATTCCCCAAACTATTACTGTGTAGTCTTTTCTCCATTTTTTTTCTAGTAGTTTTACAGTTTCTG
>NW_007159106.1:0-531 GCF_000164805.1 Carlito syrichta | reverse complement strand
CTCACAAGCCAACTAAAGTAAGCTGACCATTCAGCTCATTCGCTGGCTGACTACTTAATTTAGCTGAACAGTTGGCTCACTTGCCGTCCAACTAGTTAAGTCAGCTAATTGGTAGGTGACTAGACGGCCAAGTAGTTAACTAAGCTAACCAATTGGCTGACTATTTGGCCCACTTTTCAGCTTACAAGTTAGCTGTGCTAACTGGTAGTCCGAATAGTTATGCCAGTTAACTAGTTGGCCATGTAGTCGTCTGACTAACTAGGTCAGCAGACAAGCCAGCCAAATGGTTAAGCGAGCTACCTAGTGGGCCAACACTTCTGTAAATTTGTTTACCAAGCGAAATAGTCAGCCAACTATTCTGCCAACATGTTAAGCCAGCTAACACATCGGCCTAGTAGTCAGTCAACATGCTTAACCAGCGAAGTAGTAGGCCGAATCATCAGCCAACAGGTTAAGACACCCAGTTAACTTGTTAACCAAACTAGTTATGTCAACAAGTTAATTCATTTAACAACTAGTTAAAACAGATAG
>NW_007159105.1:0-1203 GCF_000164805.1 Carlito syrichta | reverse complement strand
TACAACTTTCCTTTTAACTAACTCTTCATACTCCATTTTCCATAGCACAAATGTCCTCCTGTCAAACATCCTTTAGCCACTTGAAACCAATCATAAGGAGTCATCCACCAAGCACGTAGCCCATCTAAGAAGGCTAGTGTATACGGTGCTGTTGGGCCGCAATCATGACAAGCAGCTTTTAAGTCTTTTAATAATTTCATTGGTATAGGTTCCCATTTAGGGGGTTCAAATTCTATGTCAACAGGAAAACAATGAAGAGAGTCTTCTGATTCTAAAGCCTTTTGTATAGTCCCTTGAATTCCCGGTAAATATTTTTTAAGTAGTTCTACCCTTTGGCCACTAGATGGTAGCAGAGACTTATTTTTAGAAACCACAGGGAAAGAAAAATCTGGCCAATCTGGATTCTTATACTTAGCTGCTTCTTCATTCAATTCTGCATCGTCACCAGGAGATAACTGGTCTCCAGAGTCATTTTCATTAGCTGCCTCATCCTCCTTAGAGTCTGAGTCACTAGGGAAAAGAACCATAATTAGGATTTAAAACTAAGGCTTCCCGCAAAATATTCCATAGGGAATAAGAATCTTGTGGCATCTGTGTTTCACCATGATTACTATACCATTTTTTCATATTTTTGCCTATCTCATCCCATGTTTCTAATTCTAAAGTACCCTGATCCGGGAACCATGGATTAACTTTCTGTAAAAAGTCTAGAAAAGAATTTACTTTATCTCTACTTACCTTTACCCCTTTATGTTTCAAAGCTTTACACATAATACGAATATAGACTCTCCTTCCCTTGGAGCCGCAGTTCCCCATAACTGTAATAACAAACAATATACAAAATATACAGTAATATCTCTACAAAAACTGAATTGCTCTTTTTATGGCGATAAAGAGTCACACAGTCCGTCAGTGACACTACACAACCACTCTGCTTGCCCATCGACCCGCGCACTCCAGGGGGGCTGCAGCACCCTAAGGCAAGGTCCGTCCAAAAATGAGATGAATGAACAAACGGGGAACATATATATACAATTACCGGAGTCAGGCCCCTGTTTGGGTGGCAAAGCTGTCGGTGACCAGCACTGACCAAGGGTGGGTTAGGAACCGCACCGGAGAATCTGGACAGCAAGAAGAGATCATTCGGAGGCAGTTCCTCTGGGAACAGTCTGATCAGGACTGTAGCCAAATTTTATTCGGACT
>NW_007159104.1:0-637 GCF_000164805.1 Carlito syrichta | reverse complement strand
AAAAAAAGACATTCGAGCAGCCAACTTACACTTGAAGAATTGCTCAACCTCACTAATCATCAGGGAGATGCAAATCATAACCACACTGATATACCGCCTAACTCCAGTCTTAATGGCAATTATCAACAACTCAAAAAATAACACCTGCTGGAGAGGGTGTGGTGAAAAGGGAACACTTCTACACTGCTGGTGGGAGTGTAAACTACTGCAACCTCTGTGGAAAGCAGTGTGGCGATTCCTAAAAGCTCTAAAAATTGACCTTCCATATGACCCTGCAATCCCCCTACTGGGAATATACCCTGAATAACACAAATCACTCTATGAAAAAGATACCTGCACACGTATGTTTATCGCACCGTTGTTCACAATAGCAAGAACTTGGAAACAACCATGCTGCCCATCAAAAGAGGACTGGATTTAAAAAATGTGGTACATATACACGATGGAATACTACGCAGCTATAAAAAAGAACAAAATCATGAATTTCGCTGCAACCTGGATGGAACTAGAGTCTATAATACTGAATGACCTCTCACAAAAACAAAAATCCGAATATCACATATTCTCACTCATATAATGGACCTTGAACATCCAATGCAATACTATGAGAAAATGACGGATGGTACTGGGAAACTAT
>NW_007159103.1:0-692 GCF_000164805.1 Carlito syrichta | reverse complement strand
AGGAGTATACTGGTGAAGAGAACTTTAGTCTTTTAATTTGCTAATATTGACCTGGCCTCTGGGAATGAGCACGAAATTATCGACTTGGTATATTTGTTCTTATGTCCTTAACAGAAGTGACAATTTCTCTGGATATGGGTTTGTATTCCTACCTGTAATACCTCAGACTATAACCCATCCAACGACTGATAAAACACTGTATATTTTTTGCCAAAATTGTCTGATGACATCACTGTTTTGAAACCAAATCTGTATATTCTCTAGAATAAAGCAAGTAGGGAACACAAGCATCTTTCTCTGGTAAAGGTCCTCTTGAACTTAAAGTTGACCCCCAATCAGGGTTGTGAACAACAATTACCAAATCTGCCTGATTGCAAGAATTAGATGAGGAATGTGTTAAAATTATACAATCCCAGGCTTTTCACCTGGATGTTGATGTTTATTTAGTTATCTGGAGTGAAGCTAAGGATTTTATCTTTGTTACTAACCCAAGGTTGTTCATAGCATCAGAACATTGGAGGATAATACATTAAATTGTAATATAAAGACAATCTCAACAATAAATTTAAAACACTAATCTAAGAGTTTAAGAAATAGATATTTTGGTGTAAGGTATGTTTGATTATACTGCTTGTTGTATTGCCTTTTTTTTCTCTTGCTTCTCATTTTTCAGACTTCATTTTTCTAATTAA
>NW_007159102.1:0-3177 GCF_000164805.1 Carlito syrichta | reverse complement strand
ATGCTGGGGAACAACAAATGCCATTCTTTTTTAAAAATTCTAAATCCCTCATTTTTCCTCTGCCTGATCTGATTTCATTCCTACAACAGCTTACTCAACTTCCTTTCTCCCCTCTGCCCTCTCTTCTGTCTCTCCTCTCTCTCTCTCTCTCTCCTTCCTCTCTCTTCTCTCCCTCTCTTTCTCTCTCTTTCTCCCTCTCCTCCCTTCTTTTTCTCTCCTCAATCTCTCTTCTCTCTCTTTCTGTCTACTTGCTTCCTCTCCTCTCTCTCTCTCTCTCTCTCTCTCTCTCTCCCTCTTCTACCTCTCTCTCTTTTATCTCTCTCTCCTCTCTGTTTGCCTTTTTCCTTTCAAAAAAAGAGGAAAATATATTCGAGACCAGCCTGAGCAACTTGGTGAAACCTTGTCTCTACAATAAATCACAAAATTTCCGGGCATGGTAGCCCACTTACAGTTCCGGCTACTTGGAAGGCTGAGGCAGAAACCCAGTGGGTTGATGCTGATGTGGCAGTGAGTGAATCCTTTATTAAACCCTTCTCTGGTGCATCCCACATTCCATGCTCACCATGGGTTACATCATAGGAAGCGGGTACTCTCATTTTAACAGATGAGGAAACTGAGGTTCAGAGAGGCAAGAGGTGAACCAACCCGCCCAGAGCCGGCAGCAGCAACTCAGGGTCAAGCTGGATAATCTGATTGTTCTGCAAACACACAGATGCACAGTGACACGCAATGACACAGGAGACCTCCCCCACCAGTCTCCAGGCTCCACTCACAGGCAGGTGGGCCACCATCTCCCCGAGATGCCAGTGCAGCTGCAATAAGAACCAGCCCTGCATGGCCAGCCCAATGCCCAGCAGCCCCAGCAGGCCAGCCCAATGCCCAGCTGCACCTCAGGGCTACCTCCGGTGGCTTTCACCCAGCCTCATGAACAGGATGTCCGTCTGTTCATCCACCACGAATACTGAAGGCCGCGTGGCTTCCTCCTCTGTGCCCCAGTAGTTTAGGCCCCAAGGCACCCGGGAGCAGGCCCGGCACACCCGGGTCCCTCAGCCTCGGAGGAAACCAGTCTTGCCCAACTCGCCAAGGGTCCCGGGTGGGCCTCTAGAGCTGGGGTTCAACCCCACCCCTTTCCCACTCACCCCACTCTCCTCCTTGTCCCCTGTCCTGGCACCTGGCCACCTGAGTCTCACACAGACTCTTACACTTTCCAGAGGCTTCTGAAATTGTGACTCAGGTGGGGCTGGCAGAGGGGAGGCCCCGCTTTGCCTTGTCCTCCGCTTCATTCTTCTGGTCTCCACCATACCCGCGCTGAGGAATTCCTGTGGGTGCGGGTGCTGCTCCCTGCTCAGGGACACACGTTGAGCAAGAGAGACTGCGGTCTCCACTCCAGCGGAGCCCCTGTTCTGGTGGGGTGAGACCGAAGAGAAGCCTCCCAAACAAGAAGGCAATATGTTGTGTTTAGACGGTGAGGGTGCAGTGAAAAATGCCAAGATGGAATAAGGGTGTGTGCACACGAGTGTATGCTTGTGTGTGGTGTATGTACTTGGCTGTGTGTACTCAGGTGGGTGTGCGTGCATGCTTGAGTATGTGTGTATGCAGTGTGTGTGTGGTGCCTGTGTGTACATGTGTGTGGGTGCATGCCTGTGTGTGCACATGTATCTGATGAGGTGTACATGTGCATGCATCCTCTAGCAAGTGTGTGCATACATGGGTGGGTGGGTTGCATCTGTAGGCCTGTGATCCAGGTTTGTGCATGCACATGCATATGTGTGTGTGCACTGTGCATATACACATGTGTGGCTCTGTGTGGACATGTATGTCTGCTTGTGTGTGGTGTATGTACATGGGTGTGTGTACTAGGCATTGCTTGGGTGTACACTTGTGCATATGTTAACACGTGAAGATGCATGCTCTTGTGCAAACGTGAACACATGTACATGTGTTTATGTATGTGTGTACTCATGCATGTGAAGCATCTCTTTGCACATGTGTGTGCAGAATGTACAAATACATGCATCCTCTAGCTTGTGTCTGCATACATGGATATGTTGCATCTGTATGCTTATGACCCAGGTAGGTACATGAATGTGCATATGTTTGTGTGCACTGTGCATGTACACATGTGTGGATCTGTGTCAGTGCACACATTTTACTTGTGTGTGGTGTATGCACATGTGTGTGTATTCAGGTGTGTGGACATGTGCACATGCATACACGTGTGCATGTGTGCACACGTGTGCAGGCATGTGCTCCACACACATGTGTGGGCATGTGCATGTGTGTCTTTGAACGTGTGCACCCATGTGTGTACGTGTGTGGGGTGCATGTGTTTGTACATATGTGTGCAGGTGCATGGCTGTGTGTACACATGTGTGTACAAAGGTGTACATGTGCGTGCATCCTTTAGCAGATGTGTACAAATGTGGGTGGGTTGCATCTGTATGCCTGCCAGCTGGATATGTGCATGATTGTGCCTATGTACATGTGTACTGTGCACATGAGTGCTCTATGTTTGCACATGGGTGGGCATGTATGCTTTGCACACGTGCATGCATGTGTGAACAGGTACATGCATGCATGGATGGGTTGCATTTGTGTGCATGTGGCCTGTGTACATGTATGCATGTGCCTGTGTGTGCATGTGCATGATGCAGGTGTATACTTACGTGTGCATGTCTGTACTTGCATGGATAGATGCATGTGTGAAAAAGTGTGTGGGGAGATTTGTGTGCGTGTGTGTAAGTTCAGGTACATGTGTGTATGGGAATGTGTGATTTTTTTAACTGGAACTCATAGTCAGGGGGTGAAGCCACTGCCCACCCAGTTAGGCAAACCCAAGACCTGGGAGTCCCCCAACCCTTCTGCAAGCTCTGCACATTCAGCCTCCAAACTAGATCTCAGGTCCCACCACCTGCAACCACACTAACTCAGTGCTACAGACTGAACATCTGTATCCTCTGCCAAATTCAAATGTTGAAACCCTAATCCCCAAGATGATGATGTCAGGAGGTGGGATGCTTGGGAGGTATTTAGGTAATGATGATGGTGCTCTGGGATGTGATTAGAGCTCCTCTAAGAAGAGACAGGAGATGTTCACTTTCTCTCCACAGGCAGAAGTAAGAAGGCGGCTGTCCATACTCCAGGATGCAAGCCCTCCCATGCTGGACCCTGATCTCA
>NW_007159101.1:0-7163 GCF_000164805.1 Carlito syrichta | reverse complement strand
GGGTCGGGGCCGCGCAGGGAGGCCGGCTCCACGTTTCTCGGAGGCGCGGGGAGCCCGCCCCGTGGTCCGCAGCTGCGCCGGAGTCCAGGCTCCTATGTCGGCGGCGGCGGCAGGAGAACCGAATCCGGATCCGCCGCTGCGTGGGGGGCCGACTCAGCGCCCATCACCGGCGCGGGGGAGGCGGAGGGGCGGCCACGCTGTCCTCAGAGGCTCGGGGCCCCAGCTCCCCGTTCCTGAGCGGCACTGGGGGCCGGCCCGCGGCTGGCAGCTGCACCCGGATCCGCGGTGCAGATCCGCAGGGGTCCAGATCCGCCGTGGCTCAGCGGGGCCGGCTCCAAGTTCCTCGGAGGCGCGAGGTTCCCAGCTCCGTGGTCCTTGTTGGCGCGGGGGTCCCGGGCTACGCTGGGGGGCGGCTCCGCATTCCTCAGCGGTGTGGGGGTACACGAGCCTGTGGCCGTGCTCGCGGATCCTCAGTAGGCCACGGCGGGAGGCCCAGATCCCGCGAGGGGCCCGGCTACGCCTTCCTCAGAGATCGAGGGGGGCCGTCCGCCCACCCTGCTGTTAGAAGCTGCACGGAAGCCCTTCTCCTCTGCCTGCGGCGGCGGCGGCCTGGGAAGCCCGGAACCGCGGCCTGCCGCATGGGGGGCCGGATATGCGGTTGGCTGCGCTTGGGCCCAGACCGCATCTACGGCTACGTGGGGGGACCGGGTCCAACATCCATTAGCGACGCGGAGGATGGGGGAGGAGGCGGCCACGCAGTCCTGGGAGGCACCCGGGTCTGCCTGCAAGGTCAGCGGTGGTGCTGGATGCTGGGCTCTGATGTTGGCGCCCCAGGGGCCTGAATCCGCTGCACCCCGTGAGACCGGGCTCCCAGGTTGGCAGCAGCATCAGCGCTAGGGAAAATGTAAATCAAAATAACAATGAGCAACACCTCACTCATTTGAGATGAATGGATTCTACAATCCTGAAGTACAACTTTTTTGGTAAACTTTCCTCTGTGTACATACACTTCAAGTTTGGTGGAGATTTCCTCTTTCTGTACTCCTGACAGTGAGAGCAAAAAAACAACACAAATAATTACATTCCCCTGACACCCACTAGTTGACTATTATGATAAGAGAAAGAAAGAGTAAAATGGACAGTAGAAAATGTTGAGGTGGCTGTGAAGGAATTGGATCCATTAACAACTACTAGTTATAAGGCAAAAGGGCAAGAAACCTATAGGACTTTCCTAAACAACTGTGCATGAGACACCACAGAATCCAGCAATTCCACTTCTAGCATATGGCAAAAAACAGGTGAGAAAATTCAAGAAAATGAGGGCTTGTAAACTCACGGTGTAGGGTCAAGGTCAAGGCCTAGGAGAGGCCTCATTGAAGTTCCCACCTGCGATCTCAGGGCACCAACACGGGGTGGTCGACAGTTGGCGGCTGCACTGGGGTCCAGCTCCATGGTCATCTACTATGCTGGGGAACAACAAATGCCATTCTTTTTTAAAAATTCTAAATCCCTCATTTTTCCTCTGCCTGATCTGATTTCATTCCTACAACAGCTTACTCAACTTCCTTTCTCCCCTCTGCCCTCTCTTCTGTCTCTCCTCTCTCTCTCTCTCTCTCTCCTTCCTCTCTCTTCTCTCCCTCTCTTTCTCTCTCTTTCTCCCTCTCCTCCCTTCTTTTTCTCTCCTCAATCTCTCTTCTCTCTCTTTCTGTCTACTTGCTTCCTCTCCTCTCTCTCTCTCTCTCTCTCTCTCTCTCTCTCTCTTCTACCTCTCTCTCTTTTATCTCTCTCTCCTCTCTGTTTGCCTTTTTCCTTTCAAAAAAAGAGGAAAATATATTCGAGACCAGCCTGAGCAACTTGGTGAAACCTCGTCTCTACAATAAATCACAAAATTTCCGGGCATGGTAGCCCGCTTACAGTTCCGGCTACTTGGAAGGCTGAGGCAGAAACCCAGTGGGTTGATGCTGATGTGGCAGTGAGTGAATCCTTTATTAAACCCTTCTCTGGTGCATCCCACATTCCATGCTCACCATGGGTTACATCATAGGAAGCGGGTACTCTCATTTTAACAGATGAGGAAACTGAGGTTCAGAGAGGCAAGAGGTGAACCAACCCGCCCAGAGCCGGCAGCAGCAACTCAGGGTCAAGCTGGATAATCTGAATGTTCTGCAAACACACAGATGCACAGTGACACGCAATGACACAGGAGACCTCCCCCACCAGTCTCCAGGCTCCACTCACAGGCAGGTGGGCCACCATCTCCCCGAGATGCCAGTGCAGCTGCAATAAGAACCAGCCCTGCATGGCCAGCCCAATGCCCAGCAGCCCCAGCAGGCCAGCCCAATGCCCAGCTGCACCTCAGGGCTACCTCCGGTGGCTTTCACCCAGCCTCATGAACAGGATGTCCGTCTGTTCATCCACCACGAATACTGAAGGCCGCGTGGCTTCCTCCTCTGTGCCCCAGTAGTTTAGGCCCCAAGGCACCCGGGAGCAGGCCCGGCACACCCGGGTCCCTCAGCCTCGGAGGAAACCAGTCTTGCCCAACTCGCCAAGGGTCCCGGGTGGGCCTCTAGAGCTGGGGTTCAACCCCACCCCTTTCCCACTCACCCCACTCTCCTCCTTGTCCCCTGTCCTGGCACCTGGCCACCTGAGTCTCACACAGACTCTTACACTTTCCAGAGGCTTCTGAAATTGTGACTCAGGTGGGGCTGGCAGAGGGGAGGCCCCGCTTTGCCTTGTCCTCCGCTTCATTCTTCTGGTCTCCACCATACCCGCGCTGAGGAATTCCTGTGGGTGCGGGTGCTGCTCCCTGCTCAGGGACACACGTTGAGCAAGAGAGACTGCGGTCTCCACTCCAGCGGAGCCCCTGTTCTGGTGGGGTGAGACCGAAGAGAAGCCTCCCAAACAAGAAGGCAATATGTTGTGTTTAGACGGTGAGGGTGCAGTGAAAAATGCCAAGATGGAATAAGGGTGTGTGCACACGAGTGTATGCTTGTGTGTGGTGTATGTACTTGGCTGTGTGTACTCAGGTGGGTGTGCGTGCATGCTTGAGTATGTGTGTATGCAGTGTGTGTGTGGTGCCTGTGTGTACATGTGTGTGGGTGCATGCCTGTGTGTGCACATGTATCTGATGAGGTGTACATGTGCATGCATCCTCTAGCAAGTGTGTGCATACATGGGTGGGTGGGTTGCATCTGTAGGCCTGTGATCCAGGTTTGTGCATGCACATGCATATGTGTGTGTGCACTGTGCATATACACATGTGTGGCTCTGTGTGGACATGTATGTCTGCTTGTGTGTGGTGTATGTACATGGGTGTGTGTACTAGGCATTGCTTGGGTGTACACTTGTGCATATGTTAACACGTGAAGATGCATGCTCTTGTGCAAACGTGAACACATGTACATGTGTTTATGTATGTGTGTACTCATGCATGTGAAGCATCTCTTTGCACATGTGTGTGCAGAATGTACAAATACATGCATCCTCTAGCTTGTGTCTGCATACATGGATATGTTGCATCTGTATGCTTATGACCCAGGTAGGTACATGAATGTGCATATGTTTGTGTGCACTGTGCATGTACACGTGTGGATCTGTGTCAGTGCACACATTTTACTTGTGTGTGGTGTATGCACATGTGTGTGTATTCAGGTGTGTGGACATGTGCACATGCATACACGTGTGCATGTGTGCACACGTGTGCAGGCATGTGCTCCACACACATGTGTGGGCATGTGCATGTGTGTCTTTGAACGTGTGCACCCATGTGTGTACGTGTGTGGGGTGCATGTGTTTGTACATATGTGTGCAGGTGCATGGCTGTGTGTACACATGTGTGTACAAAGGTGTACATGTGCGTGCATCCTCTAGCAGATGTGTCCAAATGTGGGTGGTTGCATCTGTATGCCTGCCAGCTGGATATGTGCATGATTGTGCCTATGTACATGTGTACTGTGCACATGAGTGCTCTATGTTTGCACATGGGTGGGCATGTATGCTTTGCACACGTGCATGCATGTGTGAACAGGTACATGCATGCATGGATGGGTTGCATTTGTGTGCATGTGGCCTGTGTACATGTATGCATGTGCCTGTGTGTGCATGTGCATGATGCAGGTGTATACTTACGTGTGCATGTCTGTACTTGCATGGATAGATGCATGTGTGAAAAAGTGTGTGGGGAGATTTGTGTGCGTGTGTGTAAGTTCAGGTACATGTGTGTATGGGAATGTGTGATTTTTTTAACTGGAACTCATAGTCAGGGGGTGAAGCCACTGCCCACCCAGTTAGGCAAACCCAAGACCTGGGAGTCCCCCAACCCTTCTGCAAGCTCTGCACATTCAGCCTCCAAACTAGATCTCAGGTCCCACCACCTGCAACCACACTAACTCAGTGCTACAGACTGAACATCTGTATCCTCTGCCAAATTCAAATGTTGAAACCCTAATCCCCAAGATGATGATGTCAGGAGGTGGGATGCTTGGGAGGTATTTAGGTAATGATGATGGTGCTCTGGGATGTGATTAGAGCTCTTCTAAGAAGAGACAGGAGATGTTCACTTTCTCTCCACAGGCAGAAGTAAGAAGGCGGCTGTCCATACTCCAGGATGCAAGCCCTCCCATGCTGGACCCTGATCTCAGACTTCCTGCCTCCAGACCTATGAGAAATAAAAGCTTGTCATTTAAACCATCCAGTCTATGGTATTTTGTGATAGCACCCTGAGCTGACTGAGATACCTCCATCTCTCACTCAGGCCATTGCTTGCCTCACCTCTCGACACCGTAAAATCTGTCCTCTACTCTCTAGCTAGTGTAAACTACTTTTATTTCTTTCTGTCTAGAGACAGGGTCGCGCTCTGTTGCCCAGGCTGGAGTGCAGTGGTGAGATCATAGCACACTGTAACCTCGAACTTCTAGGCTCAAGCGATCGTCCTGCCTCAGCCGCCAGAGTAGGTGGAAATAAAGGTACATGCCAATACACCCGGACTGATTTGTTTTTTGATTTTTCCAGAGATAGGATCTTGCTGTGATGCCCAGGCTGGTCTGGAACTCCTGGCCTCAAGCAATGCTCCTATCTCAGCTTCCCGAGTCACTGGGATTACGGGCATGAGTTGTTTCTGTATATTTTATTTTACTGAGGTGAAAGTCATTCAATATAAAATCATTTAAAATGAGCAACACAGTGGTGTTTTGCATATTCACAAGGTTACACAGCCACCAACCCTAGTTCTAAAACTTTTTGGTTGTGCCCAAAAGAAAGCTCATTTCCATAAACAATCACTCCCCATCCCTGACTCCTTCTGACCCCAATGTCCCAGTGACCACCCGTTGGCTTTTCGGCTTTATAGGTTTATCTGTTCTGATAGATCCTAAAAATAGAAACACATGTGTCCTGTGGCATCTGGCTTATTTCAGTGAGCATGATGTTTTCAGGGTTCGTTCATGTTGTAGCTGGTGTCACAGCCTCCTTCCTTTTCATGGCTCAGCCTTAATCCAGTGTGTGGCTGAACCACCTTTTCATACCCATTTATCCACTGATGAGCATTTAGGTTGTTGTGAATAGAGCAGCAATGGTTAGCACATGTATTTTTCTCAGTGCCAGACCCCCTTTTTCTATAGGTTGGAGTCTCACTCTGTCCCCCAGGCAGGAGTAAAGCAGCACACTCATGTCTCACCACAGCCAGGTGGGTTCAAGTGATCCTCCCGCCTCAGCCTTTCAAGTAGCTGGGACTACAGGCACATGCTGGTATGCCAAGCTGACTTTTTTAATGTCTTGCAGAGACGAGATCTCACTAAGTTACCCAGGTTGGTCACAAACTCCCAGGCTCCTCCTCCTTCAGTCTCCCAAAGTGCTGGGATATAGGCATGAGCCACCACACCTGGCCCAGTCTGCAGTTCTTTTGGGTATATATCTAGGAGCAGAATTGCTGGTGTGAAATTTTTAAATATGTAAGTCCTCTGCTTATTACATTCTTCCAATGGCTTCCCACTGAGCTGACAGAGGTCGGCAACCTGTGGACACAATCGAGCTTGTCTCTTGTTTCTGTAGAGCCATGGGAAGGATGCCAGGGAGCTGGCACTTTGGTGAGGTTGGGAGACCCAGCTTGAGTGGCCTCCTCTGTCCCCTGTTCCCTGCTTCTCTGCCAATACCCATCTCCCTGCCAACTGAGGTCCAATGCCTCATCGCTCTCCAGGGTGTGAGCTGTTTGTGCTGGTGGGCACCTGCTTTCTGGAGTCTCCCTTACTGGAAACTGCCAGGCACTGAGTGGTGGCATCTCCTGAGAGATGGCAGGCAGCAAGCTGCCTAGCCTCTGGCCTGCTAAGATGAGAGCTGGGCTCTCAGGAGATAAAGGTTCTCTGAGATCTGGGTGTCACTGGAGCAGAGGGGAAGCTGATCCTGGTGGCCACTCCCAACCCAACCTCTCTGAACCTCCAGGCTGTGTCCCCTCAGAAGGGTCACTCTTTGCCCAGAAAATGTCCTCAGTAGCCAGGAGCAAAGGGTGTCCTCCACCCCCAATGGCCCCTCCCAAGCCACAAGGCCATGGCAAGCTGGGCATTTCACCCTCTTGTTTTATTTTACTTATTTATTTTTTAAAGTCGAGCTCTCACTCTGTTGCCCAGGCTGAAGGGCAGTGGCATGATCACGGTTTACCACAGCCTCCAAGTCCTGGGCTTAACTGATCCTCCCACCTCAGCCTCCTGAGTAGCTGGGACTACAGGTGTGCGCCACTCCTCTCAGCTTTTTTTTTAATTTTTACTAGAAATGAGATCTCACTATGTTGCCCAGGTTGGTCTCAAACCCCTGGGCTCAAGTAATCCTCCCACATCAGCCTCCCAAAGTGCTGAGACTACAGGTGTGCACCATCCCAACTGGCTAATTTTTTTTTACTTTTATTTATTTTTATATAATATATATTTTTTATTTTAAAGTTTTGGGGTACAGTTAAGTGTTAGGTATACAAAGATTCATTGTGCAGGTATCCTTGTTGATGAGGTGTGCCCTCTTTTCCCCAGACTTTTTTTTTATTTAGCAGAGACAAGGTCTTGCTATGTTGCCCAGGCAGGTCTCAAACTCCTGGGCTTAAGCAATCCTCTCGCCTCAGCCTCCCAAAGTGCTGGAATGATAGGCGTGAGTCACCGTGCTAGGCCTATGCTGTCTTTAAG